>NW_004798017.1:109703-146479 GCF_000002075.1 Aplysia californica | reverse complement strand
TCAAAATAGTAATATATGTAAAATACATACACATCCATGTACAACTTATCCTGTGGTGTCAAAATAGTACTGTGTACAATATATGAACATCCATGTACAACTTATCCTGTGGTGTCAAAATAGTAATATATGTAAAATACATACACATCCATGTACAACTTATCCTGTGGTGTCAAAATAGTACTGTGTACAATATATGAACATCCATGTACAACTTATCCTGTGGTGTCAAAATAGTAATATATGTAAAATACATACACATCCATGTACAACTTGTCCTGTGGTGTCAAAATAGTACTGTGTACAATGTACAATACATGAACATCTATGTACAACTTATCCTGTGGTGTAAAAAAGTACCGTTTACAATACATGAACACCCATCTACAACTTAACCTGTAGCGTCAAAGTAATACAGTGTACAGTACAATACATAAACACCCACATAAAACTTTACCTGTCGTGTCAAAATAGTAACGTGTACAATACCGTTACATAAACACCCAAATAAAATTTTACTTGTGGTGTCAAAATAGTACAGAGTATAATACAAGAACACCCACATAAAACTTAACCTGAAGTGTCAAAATAGTACCGTTTACAATACGTGAACACCCAAGTACAACTTTACCTGTAGTGTCAAAATAGTACACCTGAAGTGTCAAAATGGTACCATTTTACAGTTGGCTCATAAGCCAAACAACTTAACAGTAGTGTCAAAACATTACCGTGTGCTGTAAATACATAAGTCAAACAAACTTGACCTGTTGTGTCAAAACAGTCAGAAAAGTCAAGAATGTTAATTAAAAGTCTACCAACTACAGTAACATAGTGGAAGTTACAAACAATGTTACCAGTCACGGTAAGTAGGTAGAGGAGACAAAAGGACAAACGTAGTCTCTCACACCATTTGAGCACTTATGGGGTTTTTTAGTTTAGTTTTAGTAACAGTTTTACGGCACTTGCAACACAATAAGGTCATATAAGTGCCGAAGATCAGAGGTATTACAAGAGAGTAACAAACACAAAAGAGAAGGAGGCGAGAAAAGGACGACAGATGTTTGATATGAAAGAAGGAGAAAACCACACCAGAGCACCTGCCAACCACCCACACAGATGGTTTAGTTAGTTTAGTTTTAGTAGAGGTTTTACGGCGCTCGCAACTGCATAAGGTCATATGAGCGACAGAAGATTAGAGGTGTTACAAGAGAGTAACAAACATAAAAAAGAAGAAGGGGAGATAAGGACGATAGACGTTTGATAGGAAAGAAGAAGCAAACCACACCAGAGCACCCGCCAACCACCCACACCGATGGTTTTTACACAAGTGTTGGTACATGTATAGTAAGACATAAACATAGGTGTTGATACGTATAACACAGAACATATCTTGTCTATAACAACAACAACAATTTTCAAAGCCATAGACACCAATATACACACATATAAACACAAACACACACACACACACCACACAGACAGACACACATGCACACACACACACAGACACACATAAACACACACACATTCACATACATACTCACAGACACACACACCACACAGACAGACACACGTATACCACACACACACCAAACAGACAGACACACGTGCACACACACCACACACAAGACACATATACACAAACATAAGTACACACACACACATACACCATACACACACCACACACACACATACACACACACTCTTACACACACACATACACACAGAGGGGTCACCTTGGTGCCATCCGCCAGCTGTAGCTTGGAGATACCTTGCACCTGTATCTTGTACGGCACCTTGATGTTCCACACACACACACAACACACACACACACACACACCCTGACACACAGAAACACCCTGACACACACACGCACACACACACACACACACACACACACAGAGGGGTCACCTTGGTGCCATCCGCCAGCTGTAGCTTTGAGATACCCTGCACCTGTATCTTGTACGGCACCTTGATGTTCCACACACACACACAACACACACCCTGACACACATACACACACACTCTTACACACACACATACACACAGAGGGGTCACCTTGGTGCCATCCGGCAGCTGTAGCTTAAAGATACCCTGCACCTGTATCTTGTACGGCACCTTAATGTTCCACACACACACACAACACACACACACACACACACACCCTGACACACAGACACACCCTGACACACACACACACACACACAGAGGGGTCACCTTGGTGCCATCCGCCAGCTGTAGCTTTGAGATACCCTGCACCTGTATCTTGTACGGCACCTTGATGTTCCACACGATGATGTCATTGCTTTTCACAGAGTCCTGGTGGAGGATGGGGCTGGGGGTGGGGCGGTATGGCACAGGGGGCGTGGCCTCTGCCAGGTGACAACAGAACATTCCGTCATAAAATCCAGACAGACACAAAGTATTTTTGTTTTGTTTTAGTAGAGGTTTAACGGCGTTCGCAACTGCATAAGGTCATATAAGCGCCAGAAGATTAGAGGTGTTACAAGGGAGTAACAAACATAAAAAAAGAAGGGGAGATAAAGAGGATAGATCTTTGATAGGAAAGAAGGAGCAAACCACACCAGAACACCCACCAACCACCCACGAAAATTCCGTCATAAAATTCCGACAGACACAAAGTGTATGATCATGTTAAGATAATGAGATGCCTCAAAGAAAACTGGATGAACGCATGGGCCATAGATGACATGAAGGATGATGTATGGCCATATGAAGAAAGCACTGGTCAAAGATCCAATCAATGAATTGAGGAGGGGAGAACAATCCATAATCTTCCAACTTACAACAGAACATGTGTCCTTCAATCAACATCTCAACCGAATTGGAGTAAAGCAGTCTGCAGCCTGCTCACTATGTGACTACCCCTCAGAGACAGTGGAACATCATCCGTTCTTCTGTAGAAAACTAACCGATCTGAGGGGATGTTTTCTTCCCAAGCTACCACCCCACACATCTAACTTTGAACGGGTTAATGTGAGTGCTCCCCCACCTGTGCCCCCTGTAACACAACAACATCATCCACCGATCGACCCGCGCAAAGTGGAAAAGAGAGGCGAAACCCAAACTGCCGTTTGCCCAGCCGCCGTCATACCAGCTTGAGGCCTCGCTCAGATGGCAGGACCGCCGGCTTCTCTCCCAAATGAGAACTGGTGGAAAATCGCCCAAGCTGAGATCATATCTCCACAAAATTGCGCCAGCAGACAACCCAGATCCGTCCTGTCGAGCCTGCAAGGAGGAGGACGAAACTATGGACCATGTGTTCCTGAGATGTCCCGCCAGCTATCGTGCTAGAACCTGTCTGCTGGGACATTTCAGTAACCCACTTTCAGCACTTTTTAAGGACCCCCGGGCGAGTGTTGAGTTCCTGCGTGCTGTCGGCATCGCTGACCGTTTATGAAGCCACAGCGCCAGAAGAGAGAGAGAGAGAGAGAGAACACAGTAGTTAACATGCCCGCACTGACCTGGCAAAGTGTCCTTGCGAACCATCCAGAACTGAGGGGCCGTGTTCTTTACCAGGCACTGGTACACATACTGGGGAAAATGCAAACAAACAAATACACACACTGGTACACATACTGGGGAAAATGCAAACAAACAAATACACACACTGGTACACATACTGGGGAAAATGCAAACAAACAAATACACACACTGGTACACATACTGGGGAAAATGCAAACAAACAAATACACACACTGGTACACATACTGGGGAAAATGCAAACAAACAAATACACACACTGGTACACATACTGGGGAAAATGCAAACAAACAAATACACACACTGGTACACAAACTGGTTCATATACTGGGGGATACAAACAGACAAATAACACACTAGCTGACACACACACACACACACACACACACATATATATATATAGATATATACATATACATATATATAGATATTTATATAGATATATCTGTTGTCAAGAAGTTCACAAAGTGAACTGTTTTGTGAACTCTGACCTAACCTTGAACTAAATCAGCAATTAATTGTATTCCCCCCCTCCCCCCCTCCAACACACACACACAATTCATACAATGAACCTAACCCTTACCTTGAACTGAATCAGCGAGTGTTCTCCGTACAAATATTCCTCTTGCCCAATGACCTTGAGAATATAAAGCTTGGAGTCCTCGAGCGGCGTTCCGAGCGTGGTCCTTTTCTTGTTCAGAGCCATCTTGACCGCATCCTCCGGTGTGCCATTGTGGCTGACCCGCAGTTTGTAGCACATCTAGACAGAGAAAAAAACACACAACTGTAGCACGTCTAGACACAGAGAAATATACACACAACTGTAGCACATCTAGACACAGAGAAATATACACACAACTGTAGCACAACTAGACACAGGGTGAAGAAAAAACACACAACTGTAGCACATCTAGACACAGAGAAATATACACACAACTGTAGCACATCTAGACACAGAGAAATATAATACAACTGTAGCACATCTAGACGCAGAGAAATATACACACAACTGTAGCACATCTGGACACACAGTGGAGAAATATACATACAACTGTAGCATAGTCTAGACACAGGGTAGCGAAATATACACAGAGTGGAGAAATATACACAGAGTGGAGAAAGATACATACAACTGTAACACATCTACACACATGTGGGGAAATATACACACAAATGTAGCATATCTAGACACGTTGGGGAAATATACGTATAACAGTAGCTCATCTACACAAGTGTGAGGAAATATACGTACAACTCTAGCATATATCTAGACACGGGGAGGAGAAATATACATAGTACATTTTTATGCAAATAACCGCACTGCCCATTACACACACACACACACACACATACACACACACACATACACACACACAAACACACTGTCAAATTCACACAAACAGTAACACTGACAAAACACACAAACAGTTCCACTGACAAAACACACAAACAGTCCCACTGTGACAAAACACACAAACAGTACAAAACACACAAACAGTCCCACTGTGACAATACACACAAACAGTCCCACTGACCTTGGCCTCTCCAAAGCCGATGTCCACAACGATGGCTCCGTTAACGATGCGACTCTCTACTTGTGACGGTATAAAGTCGTGACTACGTAACCTCACCGGATACTTCCACTGGAACTTTTCCATGGGGCTCTGTACAGGAACAAAGTCATAAATAATAGAAAGTTTTCCATCTATCTATGTCGAAGAATAAAGTAGTAAAAGTTTTCCATTTATGTATGCCAAGGAATAAAGTATTAAAAGTTTTCCATCGACGTAGGTCGAGGAAAAAATCAATAAACAACTGAAAGTTTTCCATCTATGTATGTTGAGGAATAAAGTTATAAATAACAGAAAAGTTTTCCATCTATGTATGTTGAGGAACAAAGTAATAAATAAATGAAAGTTTTGTTCATTTGTCTGTGAAAGAATAGAGTAAATAAATAATACATTCCAATTTACTGATTACCCAGCGGAAATTTGGTTAACCTGCCTTCCTATCTGACCACTCACTTACCTACCGACCTGCCTACCCACCAACCTACCTACCTAACCACCCACCCACCCAGCTATCTACCTACCGACTCATCCACCCTCCCATTTACCTAATACACACATATACACCTGCATTCACACAAACAAACAAACAAACATACACACACAGAAAGTTGACATTATAAGCTCTGCCATACAGCGGTTCCTTTCCGTTCCTGATTATCCTCTGCCACATAGATCTGCTTTAGTGGGGGGGTTTTCTATGTTCTCTACTTGTTCTTCTTTGATTACTCTAAAGCACAGAAGAAGTTGCACAGAGGTGTCCACTTAACAGCAACCCCTTGGTGAAGTAGGCCTTGGTCGCTCTAAGGCGGAGGTTGCTCTTAACTGGAATTTCTAAGGGGGAGGGGTGTATGTGTGTGAGTACGCATGTGAGTATATGTGCGTTTATGTGCAAATGTGTGTATGAAGATATCTTTGAGTATGCATGTTTTATCAAAGAATCTATTAGTGTGTTACTGTGCTCTTTCAGTTTAGTTTTAGTAAGTGTTTTACGGCACTTGCAACACTCTTTTTTTTAATAGTAGAGGGTTTTACGGCGCTCGCAACTGCATAAGGTCATATGAGCACCAAGGGGTGGGTGTCAACAGAGAAGTCTTTACAGAGAATCAGACTTAAACTGCTCACCTCTCTAGCTTCAACAGCACAAAGTCTGTCTGCTTCGACTATCAAGGCACCCTGGCAAAAGCAGGTCACAAGAGAGTGACAAACATACAAAAGAAGTAGAGGAAAATGACAATAGTAAGGATCAGGAAAGAAAAAGCAGCAGTTCCCTGTTGTAGATCAGGCACAGTTATGAGCGTGACATGAGTCAGCCCATTTACAATTCTACTATGCTTGAACGAGAAATGTCCCCCATTTGGAAATGGCCTGAAGACACTACAGTCAATGGCACTGCCCTGCGGGGTATGCAACACTCTGAGCTCTTTAACTTCCAAAAAAAACAACTGACAAGCATCTAGTTGTACCAACCAGATATACGACAGGACCACCTAAGGACAGAGGTGAGCTAGGGTTTAACACAAAGCGCTTCTCTCACAGTTTAAATTCTTTATCCAAATATTTTCCTTTGTTCTACTGCTGAATCGAAAGTTTAAATTTAACAACTGAAAAACGAAGCAAAACTTTCCAGATGGCCACTCTCTCTCTCTTGCCCTTTTTAACTCCCAGTGGAGCACAGGCCATCAACAACATTACTCCAGCGAAGCCTGTCCTGAGCATCCTTTTCTATCTGTTTCCATGATGTCCCCGCCATTCTACACTCCCTATTCTCTCCTCTCCTCGGTGATGAAGGTCCTCCATCTTCCAGAACTGGCGGTCGTGTTGTTTTTGCTGTTGATGTTTTTGTAGCTGCTTTTGTTTTATGGGAAAGGGCTGCTAACCCTTTGCCCAACCGACCTTAGTCGCCTTGTACGACATGCGCGGTACGGATACAGTGGTCCTATTCTTTGCTCCCCTGTCTCTTGGTCAGGGCCCCGAGAACCACACGGGTGGGATGGCCACAGGCTACACTAAAATTTTGAGAGGTTTTCAGAATCGTTCGAATGCACGTCATCAAAAAGACATGTTGCAATGACAGACAACAGCACAGATTTATACCCTCAACCAAAACACACAAACTTCTGACAACCAGGTCTATTTTCTCCAGTCCCAAATCTTTGCCTACAGTTTTTTAGTTTTAGTAAGAGTTTTACAGCACTTGCAACACAATAAGGTCATAATAATATACAAGCCAAAGAATAGAGGTGTGACAAGAGAGTAAAAAACATAAAAAAGAGGTAGGAGAGATCAGGACAACAGATGTTTGATAGGAACGAAGAACCAAATCACAAAAGAGCACCCCGCAACCACCAACCCAAATCTCTTTCAAAAAACCTTTGCTCTGATCAGCTTGGCCTCTGAGCGACTACATGGCTACCCACCTTTGCTCGCCTCAATATGGTGATTTCTCTTGCCATCTCCGACATTTTCTGCTTGAAGTGGTTTATCTCGGCTGTTTGAAATGATTCTTGCTTCTGAATACCTGGTAAAGGAAAGCAAAAAGGTGCAGCATTCTAAGACATAATATCTTGAGAGGTGCAGCGTTCTAAGACAAATCTTGAGACCAGAGTCAGCCTCAACTATCACATAAAATACAACATACTTTAACATACTACAACATACTATAATCACTACAACATACTACAATGCACTACAGGGAAAACCCCGACTATTGGCTTGTAGGGAGGCAGGACGTACAATGATATAGTTTATTCACTTTCGTCTGAGCATGTCAAAAAAATTCTAACGGATTTATTAATTTGCCAGTGCACACATAACTTTGCATGGTACTTCAGTAGGCGAGCGACCAAACCAAAATACGAGTATTTAAAAAAAAAAAATCTTCATCCAGTAATAAAAACGTTTCTTTATTTGGGCTCATTGGAAGATCACTGCAAACTTTGAGAAAGCGATAAAGATTCCAGAACAATCCAAAAATAGACCTTCAGTGGAGACCCAAATTCTGGCCCCAGAGGCATACATGATTGGCAATGCTAACTTTATTCGACTAATGCCCCAAGAAAATCTGAATATTTCATGCGGTAACACAATCTCAAACAAGTCTTAGCATTTCTCTACCCTAGAATTGCACAGTTCTCTCAGCTCAGTTCCTAGTTTTGAGAAATGTGAAGTAAAAAACTTATAGTTTTACAGCATGTCATGCTTATGCGAATGCAATTCTTTGAATATCTCTATAATAACCCAGGATAATCTCAAGATTTTGATAGAGCAGATAAAACATTTGGTTTCTGATTTCATGGTCTTAGTAATTCAAAACGGTAAAAAACGTCAGACAGAATTTTGTCATTCTAAGGTAGCAATTTGAGGACTTACCACGACCGATCAAGTGGTCAATTTTTTTGTCCAGAGTCTTGGAGCGGTCATCTTCTTTGTTCTCCACGAGCTGAAACATTGCCAGGAAGGGCTGCAACTCCTCCAGGTTCTGACTCTCGTCCATCACTTCCTCCTGAAAAAATACATCATACAGAACCTATCTATAATAGTTCACACTCACACCGTAAGCCCTCTCCCCCTTACCTCCGACCATCACGTCTTCCTGTAAAACATGTCATATAGAACCTATATATATTCGACATTCACACGGTAAACACTTTTAAGTTCTTCCACAAATTTACATACATATTTGCTCTCAGATTTCTGAAGTTCCTTTTTAATAAAAAGTTCTTACTGCTTTGAGAGACTATTGTTACCCCCCCCCTCCCCCCCCCCCCCAAATATCATAAAATAAAAACTAACCTTTCAATCGTTTAAAGAACACATAATTTATAAACAGACACTTTAATACATCATCATCATCATTGCCTTTCTCACCCTGGGTCAGGATATAGGCCACGAACAAACACTCTCCACCTTTCCCTATCCTGGGCTTGTCGTTTGATTTCCTGCTGATGCAGAAGCTCCTCCATCTCCCAAGATGGAAAAATTATAAGGCATGTTTGTTCGTGTTTCTATAACTTTCCTTTTTTACTGGGTCGGGTAGTTGGCCCTCCGCAAACTGTCACTTTTCAGGTGGCCAGACCTATGCACTTTTAGTCGCCTCTTACGACACACAGTATCACGGCAGGTGTATTCTTTACTCCCCCATAGTAAAACTATGAGCCCCCCCACCTGCAGGGGCGACTTTAATACATACTTTGAGACTAAAGATCAACAAACAAGAGAAAGAAAATTTACTGTTATCTATCAAAATGAAAATGAAGATTTACCCTTTCCCCCATTCGGTTGATGAAGAAAAAGTTGTAAGAGTTTTCTGCCCGTAAGTTGTCGGCCAGAGGGTAGTTGTGGACTTCCCTCCAAATGATCTGGGAATAAAAAAAAGAAAGTGGAAAGAATAAAAGCTTTTAAAGTACAGAAAAGAAAACAACTTTCCGTCAAGATCAAACCACAATACAACAATAAGTTCACATCAAAGAAACTTCATTAAAAATCTTATCAAATTTATAATGCATCAAGAATATCATCAAAAATTACATAACAACTTCATCGAACATATTGTATACACAAATTACCAAATATCAATATAAGATAAGATAACATAGTACTTTATTATCCCAGAGGGAAATTTTCCTTGGCTGTACAGAACCGTAAAAACACATGCAGGTATACATATTTTTAAAAAAAATTATTTTTTTAAAATAATAAAAAAAGTTTTAATAATAATTTTTCAAAAAATATTTTTTTAAAATATGCGGCAGGTTCAAGTGTATTAAAGGTTGCAGGTGTCACAAAGAAAATAAGGGACTCTGTTTCACCCTGCTTTACAAGAAAAAGAAAAAACATTTTACTCATTTTTCTAGTGAAGTGACTATATCTAGCAAGAATGACTAAATGTGCTATCAGTTAAATTACACTGGAATGTTATTTAAAAAGCCAACTTGATCAGATGCTGCCCTGAACCGAGCTCGATGTAAAGTTAATCAAACTGGTAATAGAAGGAAAGCCCAAATCTCTAAACTTTTGAAAGTGATCCTTGTAAAAACCTTGAAAAATTGACAACAATTCTTTACAAAGAACCAAACATAGGACATGATACATGTCCACCAGTTTACTTTTCAGGGCAAATTAGAAGCCCTGACATGTGTGTTACACAAAACAAACATTTTGAGGCAGCAGGCAAGAAATGAGCGATGAACTGACACCAGACTTACACTCTTGATCTGATCCATGGGAGAGAAGTAGTCCACAGAGAAGGGAAGTAGAATGCCATTTGGGAACAGGAAGTCCACATCGATGTAGTTATTGTCGCGGTCAATCATGTATTCCGTCTTGATACTGGGCAACTGTGGGCTCCCATCCAGGCCCGCCACATCAAAGTACGCCATATTGGTGACTGCGGGGAAAATCATTGGGAAACTAGCAGTGCAATTCACATTAACTGTGGCGTCGGTGGCCTAGTGGTTAGGCTCTCGGACTCGCAACCGTAAGGTCGTGGGTTCGAATCCCGTCAGTGGCCCGACGTTGTGTCCTTGGAAAAGGCACTTTACACGAATTTTCCACACTTCACCCAGGTGGGAATGGGTACCCGGCTATAGACAGTGAAAGATCTTGTAAGTTTGTTAGTGTTTGAGCGCTTAATCAGCTGCTTGCACTGTATGCTTCCCGGGAAGCTGAGAATGTTTCGGAGTGTTCTATGGTCTGCTGGGGTAATAATATAGTGTAAAGCGCATAGAGCCTGCTGTTGAAAGGGGATATGCGCTATACAAATGCTATCTATTATTATTATTATTATTAACTGATGAGAAAGAATAATAATAATAATAATGATGAGGATAACAATAACGATAACAATAGATAAAGAGTAAATTTATATATATATATATATTTAACTTTTTCACCACACAATTACTACCCAAGCAGTCCTAATCATTTTATATCACAGCTTAATGAAACAACACTAGCAAATAGACAAGATCTTTCATTGACTATGGCTGGGTAGCCTACTTGTCTATACCTGGGTGAAGTGAGGAGAACTCTATATTGAAGTGCCTTTCCCAAGGGCACTTTGTTGGCTCCAGTTGAGCCTCAAAGCACCGAATTGGCAAACTAATTGTCCTAATGATTACGGGTGGTGTAGTTTAACAACGCCACCAGAAGCACTGGGGAACCTTCAAGTTGTATACACAGGACTTAGTCTATGTAATAAAGTATTATAATACATAAATAGAATATAAGGTTCATTTACCCCTCAAACTTCATTAAAACTTCAAAATCAAATATATACGCATGCACTCTTCATTCATCTTCTCCATTCGGACTCGAGTCCGAACAGCCACTGGAGGCTATTCGGACTCAAATTCAAGGGTGCGTGCGCAATCACCGGTTGTATCGTAAGCGAGGTCTAGACTCGAGTCCAGATAGCCTCCTGTTGCTATTCGGACTTTAAACTACTAGTAGGCTATTACACTGCGTTTCACGACTACAAAGGGATCAAAACATAAAATTCATAATCAGTCCTTATAAGACAGCCCCCCCCTCCGCCCCTCTTTCTCTCTTACTTTTCCTCTCTCTCTCTTTCTCTTACTTTTTCTCTCTTCATCTTACTTCCCCACGCCTGCCTCACCACCTTCACCCCCTTTTTTTTTTGTGTGCATAAGATCTATATTCCCTCCCATACCATTGCCCTGCCCTACTATTATATTATCCTTTGTAAAGAAAAGACCACAGTTCGCGCTGGGTCACCACGGTCGACGTCCATTTGTCTAGCATCTGCGTTTGTTGCGGCCGCGACCTGCAAATCGCCGCCGCGATTTTTGGCATTTTTTGGTCTACGAATCGGGGCCGTGATTTTTGCATTAAAAAAAAAAATCAAAAACAAAAACAAAACCACTATGAAACCTTTATTTTTCACATTTTTAAACTCTGTGCGGCTACAAATGATATTCTGGATTCTGCATAAGAAATTGTGGTGCCTTAGATTAAGTTATCTATATCAACATACTGCTATATATAGTCTACATCATCATAGAGATTGAAAGCTTGAAAATTAATGGCAACTTTTTTTGCAACTTTTGCCATTTTTGTGGCAACTTAAAAAAAAAAAAATGGCAACAAACGCAGATGCTAGTTGTTGTAAGCTCCTTTGCTAGAACGTAGAAACCAAGGAAGGCTAAGGTCCGAGGTGGATTTGCTTGTCTGCTTCTCATACGGTACACCTAGACCTAGTGATTGCGCACGCGCATTGGAGTTTGAGTCTGAATAGCCATGCAGGGCTATTCGGACTCGAGTTCAGACTAGAGTCCGAACAGCCATGGAATGCTATTCGGACTCAAGTCCGAACAGCCGTGGGAGGCTGTTGGGACTTGAGTCCGCCATTGTCCTTTGCCGTGTTTGGCGTAGTAGGCTACTGGCTACACACTCTCATTATGACATACTACAGTCAAACCTGTGTAAGACGGCCACTCATTGTCAAGGAGAAAAGTGGCCGTATAAGACAGGTGGTCGACTTAGGCAGGACTGATCAAGATGAAGAAAACAAACCATTCCCATCTGAAGTCCCAATCGAAAGTAACTGCATTGCTGTTGTTTTTGTTGTTGGTTCGTATTTCCTTTGTTATTTTTATTTTGTTGCTGATTTCGCGCAAGGGTGACAATAATAAGAAATGTATAAGACGAAGAAGACCGAGTGCCATGTTAAAACAAACACATGAGTCCCCACCACTCGGAGAACGAGCGACGCTTCTGTCGCAAGTGCATGTTGACCTCCATTGTTACTTTGTTACAGACTGGGTAAACAGTGACCACTCATTTCACTTACGATTTGTGTATGAGTTTTGGGCGGGCTTATGAGGGATCACACGCTTACCTCACCTGCAGCTGAAAATTGGTACCTATTGGTCAACAATGGGGGGGGGGCTACGCAACATGATCGGTTGGAGGGACTTATTAGGCGATCATTTGACTACCTTTCTATGTTTGTTTTGCTCTACAAGAGTTTAGTGAGGCCTTTATTAGAGTATGCACACTGTGTTTGGCAACCCTTTGAAAAAAGGACTACGTAGTGAAATCGAACAAGTTCAAAGGCGGGCTACCAAAATGCTGAGTCACCTCAAAGAAAAGCCTTATTCTGAAAGATTGAAAAAACTAAAGCTTCCATCCCTGGAACATCGTAGGTTACGTGGTAATATGATTGAAACGAACAAGTACATCAAAGGCTACTACATGCACCGAAAGACCAGCTTTTACAAAGGCAACAACCACACAACTCCGTGGCAACTCAGAGAAGCTCCAGAAGCAAAGAAGTAGATTGTGTGTAAGGGCAAACTTTTTTGAGAATAGGGTTAATACTATTTGAAACAATCTGCCCGAATCAGTGGTGTCAGCTCCAAACGTGGACACATTTAAGAGACGGCTGGACGAATACTGGAAAGATCTCCCTACTATTTACAACCCCACTTGCCAAAACCGATTTTTTTCTAGCCTGCACGCAATGCATTATAGTCATTCATTACCAGATAGTTGAACAGGCTCTATTTTGAGCCTCAAACAACTAAATTGTCAATGTCAATGTAACAACGACAAGTGATTGGATAATGACGGCTTGCTCACAATGCCAGGGGCCAATGCACAATTTATGTCAAAATGTAATGGAATCACAAAGGTGGCCGTCTAAGACAGGTGTTATTGCTTGGTGTGATTGGGGTTGTGTGTTGAAATAAGGCGGCCGCGGCGGACAGGTGCCCGTTTTACACAGTTAAGTTATATAGAAAAAACGCAAGGGGGGAAATGGAAAGTGGCCGTTTGTACAGGTGGCCGTCAGGGCAGGTTCGACTGTACTTTACTTTAACGAAGTGGCTAGAAAGTACGGCTAGCCTGCCAGTCTAGCCGTACTTAGATCTAGGCTTGGCCCTATCGACTCGAACCTGTTGAGTACACAGGCCTCATTAGATCTAGATCTAGTAGTTATTCAGGTTTAAATAATACAAGTCAGTGACACCTCTTTGGTTTTGTCTGAAATACAAATACTTTAGGCTTTGCAAACAAAAAATTTCATTTACAATTCAGCTATCAAGTACGGCTAGCCTGCCAGTCTAGCCGTACGGCTAGCCTGCCAGTCTAGCCGTACTTATCTTAGGCCCTATTAACATTAGAAAACAGGAGGTTTAGAATACATGCACTGTCATTAAGGCACCTGGTTTCGTCTCAAATACAAATTTATGTACTTTAGGTACTGCAAACTAAAAACGAAGTGGCTAGCCGTAAGTGACTGCCAGTCTAGCCATATTTAGATGTACGTTTGGCCCTATCGACTCGAACCTGTTGAGTATCGACTCGAACCTGTTGAGTACACATATATATATATATATAATGTCTCATTAGATTTAGATCTAGAAGTTAATTTAGGTTTAAATAATGCAAGAAGTCAGTAAGGCACCTTTCGGTTTTGTCTGAAATACAAATACTTTAGGCTTTTCAGGAATAAAGTACGGCTAGTCTGACAGTCTAGCCGTACTTAAAAGTACGGCTAGCCTAGCCGTTACGGCTAGCCTAGCCGTCCTTAAGTACGGCTAGCTAAGAAGTCTAACCGTCCTTAAGTACGGCTAGCTAAGAAGTCTAACCGTACTTAAGTATGGCTAGACTCCCAGTCTAGCTGTACTTACCTTAGGCCCTATAATTAACATTAGAAAACAGGAGGTTTAAAATACATGTATGCACTGTCATTAAGGCACCTGGTTTCGTCTCAGATACATATACTTTAGGTACTGCCAACTCAAAATTTATTTACAATTTAGTAGGCCTTTTTTTATGGTCAGTCTAGCCATCATATTAAGAATAAAGTTCGGCTAGCCCAGAAGTCTAACTAGTAGTAGTAGCCTAGCAGTCTAGCTGTCAGTCATTAAGTACGGCTAGCCTCTTCCAACTTACACAATTCAGTAGGCCTTTTTTATTGTCAGTCTAGCCATCAAATTAAGAATAAGTATGGTTTGCCCAGCTGTCTAGACGTACTTAAGCCAACCAGTCTAGCAGTACTTAAGTACGGCTAGCCTAGCAGTCTAGCCCTCTTTCAGACTTCTAATTTTGTTTTTGTAAATTGTTTTACGGCGCTCGCAAAGTCTGCATAAAAGGTCATGATGAGCGCGCGGGACACACCTAATATTTTCAGTTGGTAGGAAATTCTGAATTTTGCCCGGGTGGCGGCCGAAGCCTACTCTTATCGATTTTAGACCACCAAGGGATCTTTAACGTGCGCAACTTGCACACGGGCCCTCCGAGATTTTTTGCCCGTGTCCGAGAAGGTTAGGTGTAGATCTTTCCTGCCAGAAGATCAGGGGTGTGGCTGAAAGACAGCAGTAAGAAGAAGCGAAGGAGTAGCAGTAGAAAGGCTGCAGAAAGAATCAGGAGCCCAGAGGAAGGGGCAAGGAGGTTAGGGGGTGGGGGCAGAAAGAGGAGACGAAAGCAGATGACAGAACATTGCTAGAGAGCAGGAAATGAGGTGAGAGGAGACAAATTTAGAGAAGAAAATGTTTTGGTCGCTACCCCGATTCTAACCCGGGACCTTTTGAATGAGAGGCCAACACCTTAACCTCTAGGCCATGAGAGCCCCTCAGCCTCATTAGACTAAGTACGGCTAGCCTCTTCCTTACTAAACTTTGAAGTAAAATAGTGAGTACACTTGACTTGTTAGATTCTTTTTATTGTGTAAGAGTTGGGTTAGGGCAAGGCTCAGCCAAGGCGTTATTCCTACCCTAACCACACCCTCACCCTTACCTTATCCCGAATTCAGCAGAATATGTGTGAAAATCTGCAAGATCTTAGATTTGCCTTTATGAATGATAGAATCTAGTCAATACTTCTAAAAGTAAGAGTAAAAGTAAAAGACACTCAGAATGACATTCCCAACAAAGTATTCCCTTACCTCAACTGTCAACTGGAACAAGTTTGTCCCACAACACTTGTCAGATGATTCCCATAAAGTAGAAAGTATAAAGGTTTTGCCTCTAGACAACAAAAGGCGCATAGTCAGAAAGAAAGTTTCCTTGTTTTAACTTCCTCATTTTGGCTGTTGTGTTTACAAGATTGGCTATTTTTACTTTGGGCCTGCTGTTCGTCGAGTGGAATAAAATTCTCGATTGGCTCTCTGACTGCCAATGTGTTTTTTTTTTTCTGTTTTAAACCTTTCCTAGAACTTTATATAATCACTAAAAAAGAATATTGTTAAAAGTATGTTTATGGACGATTTTATAATAGTGTCTAAATTATATTAGATAACGAAAAGCAATTTAAAAAGTTTTCATAATGTCCTAGAACTTCGTATGGTTGCGGTTTGTTTCACTTGTTGGAATGTGTTTTTTTTTTTAGTATTCTTCAGAGTTGTCATGTGACAAGTGTCAGGGGCAGTTACTCTCCACAAATTGCGAAGAATCCACACTAATCCACACAAGCAGGAACTAGGAACAAAACATCCTCTCTCAGAAGTGAGAAGTGGAGATAAAGACTTTCCACCTGAGTTCATTTGCAAGTAGGCATACATGAAGCTTAATTTCTTTTCAAATATTTTATGCTCCCTGCGATTTGGATATATGTATCTAGGTCTAACACTGTCAAGAAACCTAGATCTATTTGGCTGGAGCCGTGGGCTCTGCCTTTTTCCCATCGGAGCGTTTTCCCATTGTCTTGTTCTCTAAATCTATGATATGACGAGACACTCTTGTCATCTGTCTTCTGTCTTCTCCTGCTGATGCCGACTTCCCGCACCTAGAATCTAGATCTAGCTAGATCTAATATCTAGATCTAGATTCTAGTCAACAAAGATGTCGTTGCGTTTCGGCATCTTCTGTGTCAGGCCGCAGGCCTGTGGGCCGTGAGTGTGAGTGAAGTTGAAATTGACAATGATGCAGTCTTAGGGCTTAGGGGCACTCCTGTACATTTCGTCCCTCTAAACACATACTAGCATAAGCCACATCTGACCCGAAATCGAGTTATACCAATCATGCGATTCCCTTTATCCGATACTAGACGTCTAGATTAGAAAGTGGCTATTCTCACCCGCCCGGAAGTTCTCGCAAGATCAACTACTCCCCTCTTCTCTCTGTCTCTTTCTGAATACTGTCTATCGGTGTGGACGATCAAATTAACCAAAACAAAGTTAAAAAATGATGTTAAAACACAAAAGTAAATAAATTTGGTTGTCTACAAAGATGCTACGGCTATTTAACTTTTCGAATCGAGCCGAACAACGCGGGTCGCCATTTTGTTTTGTCCGGAAATTCTCGCGCTACTCCTCTCTCTCTTTCTCTCTCTCTCTCCACTGCCCACAGACAAAATTGTACGCTTTTAGTAGGCTACAATTGTAATGGAACGTTTGTTCACGGCACAGAATTCTACATTTTTCTGTTATCACAGTGTAGAATTCTGTGGTTTAGGGTGAACGCAAAATTTGGTGAACGCGCACCGGGTGAGAATAGCCACAAGACTCGCCTGCACTATTCTCACTCCGGGTGAGAATAGAGGTGGCCTCTAGATTACATCCTCTCAAAAGATTGTAGGAATCGAGCATTAAATAGCTGAGATATAGTTGATTCTAGTTTGAACGTATCCCACTTGCCCACAATTTAAAGATACAGCACGTACTAACACACTGTTGGTTAAACGCTAGTGCGTGACGTACACTTTGACCCATTGTTGTGTTTTAATTATACGGCACGTACTAATGTAAGCCACACAGCCAGGGCTGAGCCTATGGCAAAAAAACATCGCGCAGCGCTTCTAGAAAGCGGGAAGACAAGCTAAACTACACACTCGCCCGCGTGTGCAGTGTGCTTCGTGTGAGACAGTGAATGCTCAGACTCCACTTCTAAAAGTCCCTACTCGTCCTTTGTTTACAAATGGGATCCCGCTTTGAACAACCACTCTTTCTTTGACATGTGAGCCCTGCTGTTCAAACTCTGATTGACATTCAGAACCCTGGTGAAGTCTTAAATTCACAGACTGCATAAGTCATGGGTGTCCTACTGCCACTGAGAATTTTAAGGGACAAATAGATACACACGTATGTGCTTCAAGGACACTGATATGCTTAGTGAGGCAGACAGTGATGAAATGTCAGTGTGTGACTACGACTCAGATGGCGATCTGGAATTCTATCCTGGAACATGCGGGGCCAGAAAGTGCAATGCTGAAGTATGGGCGGCTTGTCCTGATTGTGAAATTCTTCTTTGCTTTTATCATTTCAATGAAGAGATTGCATCATGTGTTCAACATGGGAAAAGCACAAGAAGGTCAAAGGAAAAAATACAACGTGTAAAAGCTGTAGGTAGGCCCTCAAAGTTTAAGATTCCCGCTGGTGTGAATGTGAACACTGATGCTCCCAATCAGTTTCAGACAAAGGAAACGGTCATTGATGAGGGGGGGTGGAAGAATGCAAAGATCAGTTCCCGAGCAGTACACAATGGAGGGAAGTGAGAAAGGAAGAGAAACTCAGATCAAACAAGCAGAAGGAATCCAAAATGAAGAGGAATTTGGGACAAGAGTACACAAGCATGAAGACAAAAAAGAAGGAGCCTTCCAAACACATAAATAAAGCAAGATGTAAAGGAGACACGTGTACAAAACACAAGAAACAATGCTCAACAATTACTGACGAGCAGAGGCAGGCTATTTTTTACTCTCATATCACTTGCTTGAAGATCTAAGAATGAAACGGGAGTTTCTTGTGAGGCATGTCAAATGCTGTAAAAACCAAGAGGAAATACACTGAAGGCGAATCACGATGAAGTAATACCATGCTTACAGTTGGGGAGAGTTTTGTTCCAGTCTGCAAATTGTTTTTCTTTAACACTTTGGGCATTTCAGAACAAAGCACCAGAACGGCATAGAACAAAGTTACGTCCACTGGTATAGCTGAGAAGGACAAACAAAGTGGGAGACAATCTGAGGCAGAAAGAGAAAGGGATGCATTTGTGCGCAAAGCAATATCAGATCACTTGGACAGATTTCCTAAAGTCAAATCTCATTACTGTAAAGAAAAATCAACAAGAGAGTATCTGAGCCCTGAACTCAGCAAACAGCACATGTACCACATGTTCATCCAGGATCCAGGAATAGATACCCAGAACATGGCCTTCAAGTCCAAGCTTCACTACACACAACCTTGTATTCAAAAGTAAAAATCTGTCAATCCACCGGTCCAATAAAGACCAGTGCTCTCTTTGTGTCAATTATCATCAAGGAAATAAAGAATCAAAGACGGGTCTTAGGGAAAAGTTTGAGATCCAAGTGGGAGAAAAAGAAAAAGGTTAGGGAAATAAAGGTATGCAAGTGCAAGAAAGAAGCTCAGGAAAGTGAAAACATTCTCTCTGCAAGTTTTGATTTGCAGCAGGTCATTAACCTCCCTATGTCTCAGGAGAGCGCCATCTTTTACAAAAGGAGGTTGTCGAACAACAACCTGACTTTGTATAACATTGCTAACAGAGATTGTCACTGCTGCTCTTGGGATGAAACGCAAAGCAAACGTGGATCCTCGGAAATTTCAGCTACAGTCCACCATGCCCTGAAATTTTATGATGACCGTGGCATCAAAAAAGCTTTTCTTTTTGCCGATGGATACAGTGGTCAGATAAAAAATTTGATTACGCCTGCGATGATTTTGTACACAGTGAACAAAAGTGTGAATCTTGAAGAGATTTCATGGAGGTTCTTTGAAACAAACCATCGTCAGAACGAGGGTGATTCTACACACAGTGCAATAGGACATGCCCTGAAGAGCGCTGGGGATTTGTTCTAAGGTAGCAACAGTGATGTCTCTCGCTCGACATCAAAAACCTCACCTGGTTAATCAGATGCAGTCTAAAGACTCTCTGGATATCAAAGGCTTATCAAAGGACTTCAGAATCCTGGATGCATGAAGAGGATCTGATACAGAAGACTCATTGTCTTGGAACAATATCATACTGTGAGTTACTATTTTAAAAAAAATCATATTATATAGTTGACATCTTATATCCCGAGTAGCTGTTAACATTACCATTTGTCTCGGATAATACAGCCCGTGAATTTATACCAAATTGATCTTTCTTTGTATTTCTATTGTTATTTGGAAGTTACTATTTAGGCGTAAGCCACGCAATGAACGTATATATACGCTTTAGAATACAAAAGCACGTACTAATGTATCCAACAATTTAGTAACGTAAGCCACACATCGAGGCTTTCATCGAAGTAGCACGTACTAGCGTATCGGACAAAAAGGTCATTTTTCCTTCAAAACCAACTATTCTTACAAAGATGCTTCTAGCCAATTGAAAAGTAGTTGGCCCACACACGTTATGTCAAAATATTAAGGACAGGATCGGTTATTTGATGCCAAAATGGGATGGTGAAAATCGCTCAAATCTTTAAACGTCTCTCCTGCAAAACTAACAAAATGTGGCTTATGCTAGTTCGTGTTTTGAGGGACGAATTGTGGTCGCTTAGATCTAGATCTAGATTCTAGATCTAGACTTTAGCACTAAATCACACAAGCAAATACTACTGGATATCGAATATAGATCTATGTCTAGATATAATCTATACTGATTTAAACTTTCGGTATGGATGTTTTATCAGCAGATCTAGCCAACAAAATGAGCAGTAAAATTTCACTTTTTTATATAACAAGGTAAGGGGGTTTCAGGGGGGCTTGCTCCACTGAGTTTTAACCATAATTTGATCTTTTGCAATTAGGTTTGATTGGCTCTCTCCATTAGGCGTATTGGCACGCGCATCAAGAAGTAATCGTTTAGAACCAGAAGTAATCGTTGGAGGGGTCAAAATGAGTATCCCTAAACAGGACCGCAATTGTACAGGAGTACCATCTTAGGCCCCATTTACACGTACAGTTCATTGATCAACAAACTGTTGAATATTGAAAGAATGGCGGGCATTCGGTCAACTTCCCGGTAAAACTGGATGTGGAAGCGAGAAATCCTCTCAATATCGAAGGGTTCTCTGTCCAGGGACCAGATATTTTCCGGCCAGCGAACTGAAGGCCTGACGACGAGGGAGCGGCTTCTTAGATGTTGCCTCAGGCAGAGTTGAAAATGCATTCCAAAATTTTCCAAAATATTCATCGAATTAAAAAAAAAAAAAAAAGAATTCATGATCAGCTACCCAAAATTAGTCCAAATCACGCAGGGAACACAATTTAGATTTAATACCGGATTATCAAGTTAATTTTTTTTTAGTGTGTATTGTGTGTTTTGTCAAGGACTGACACTTAAAGGATAAAAAAAAGCTGTACATCTAAATAGAACTTCTTTCGTCGACGAACTTTCAGTTCAATGATGACCCAGATCTAGCGTCTGTCGGTTAAACTGTCAGTTTGTCAATGAATGAACTGTACGTGTAAAGGGACTCTTAGTCATTTCAAATTTAACCCATTGACGATGCTCTCTAACTAAATAAAATAAAATTGCAATGCTCTCTGAGCACGAAAGGGTAACCTCACACTTACCAGGCCAGTGTCCGCAGGTTTGGGAATTTTTATTGAATTTTTCTTTTTTGGTTTGGCTTTAGCTCAACAACTTTCATTTCCATTCAAGAGAACATTCCTGTATCGATTTTACTGAGAAGCGTTGGTTTACGGCCTAAAAGATGTAAATTTTCAATTTCCACGGACACTCAAGCTAAGGAAATAACGCAACTTTAGCGGGCATTTTCTCACTAATTTTACCTCTGAAACCAGCCTACCCCCACCTCCTTCAATCGCCAATATCTTGACTTGTATTCAAGATAAATGGATATTTTTTTACTTCAAAACAAGATGAATGGACAGGCTTTAAGATGGTACCAAAAACTCCATATATGCCTCAAAATTGACGAGCACCTGATTCCACCACGCTGTGACACAAATGCTTATTTTTGCTATCTTAGCCCACATAACCAACAACCCTCCCCCCCCCCCCTCCCACCAAACCTAGAAGGCTTATGTTACAACTCTTTATATGTGATCAAGATGTAGTCTACTTTGTCAATTTCCCCCCCCCCCCCCCCCAGCTTCTTTAGTTCCCATGATGAAGCCGGTCGGTGTTTTGCAGCAGCATTTAGCTTTGATCTTCCTGGTGGCTTCCCTGCTCTACGTCAGAAGTAGCGGCGCCAAGGAAGTTGAGAACAAATGCGCTTTCTCCACTTACGAGAGTGAAGAGGAAACCAAGGAAGGCTTGGCACGGATCGCATCCCTTATCGGTCGTGTGTAAGTTTTATTTGCTGTTTGTTGAACAATTTGAGGAGGGGGCGGGGGGAGGGTAATTCACACGTGTATGCATCAAAGGAGAGTACACCAAACTGTGTTTCTGTTCAATTCTTGTGTGTAGAAAGAGGAACAGAAACTGTGAGATCGAGGAACAAATAAAAGGGAGAGGAGAGGGCGAAGCAGTATCGATCCAAACAATCATCTGTTGTGCAGATATACACTACACCCGGTTCAATTTCTGGTTTGTGCAAGCTTGGTCGGCCGGTTGGTTGATAGATCTGAGGTTTGTTTGGGGTCGGTTTTTTTTGGGGGGGGGGGAGTTTGTACTCTTTTGATTCAAAGGTAGACTGGATTGAAAACTTTGTCCTTTATCTGGAGAAACTTACGGGTCCCACACTCATGGTGTGCCCATCATAGATAGCACGCAGGAAACTTGGATGTGTTGGGGGGTTTTTTTTCAGTGGAAGCATAGGGCTGGCATCATTCATGTTAGAATAATCTTCTGTTTCTTTTTTCTCACTTTTACTCTCTTTCTTAAATGTCAACACCATCTGTCTTTGTTTTTTTCTCTTTTTTTTTTCGTTCTTAGTTCCTACTTTTTCTTTCTTACTTTGCTTCCCAATGCTCAAAATGTGGCAAACTTTTCTGTGCCAGAATTGGTCTCATTGCAGAAACCACAATTCATCTCAACCTTAATTCTTCTATTTCGCTTGAGAAATATTCTTCTCTGCGGATGCAATGGTCGTCATCATCAGGCATTGACAAACCAACTATATATTATTATTTTTATACACTTAAATCAGAGGGTGCGGTGCTGGAGCGGTTAGTGCGCTCGTCTCTGAAGTGGAAAGTTCAGGTTCGAGCCTCACGGGACACAGATTTTTTTTCACACCCTCCTGCCCACCCAGTAGTAACGGGTACTGTACCTGACTTCGAGTTGGGGAAGTAAAGGCGGCGTGGAAAGGAACTGGCCACCCCACCACAATATGCCAAAGGCCCAGGAAGTTGTCTCTCTAACAAGGCAATCCCCAATGTCCGGATGGGATGTGGGAACTACTTTTTACACTTAAATTAAACATTTTTATCTGCATTTACTAAATCCCTGTTTAGAAAAGCACTCTTAAAATAATTTCTGCGTGCGTTAAAATTTACTCCATTTTTTGAAAGGTCCATCAAACAAAAACTATAGCAGGGTTGGGGTTTTTTTGTCACTGAAATGTGTTAATACTGGTGTTTCTGTAGTGTAGATTTGATGTATGTTGTGTATGTGGTTAAATTCTTGTGAACTAAAAAAAAACACCTCATAAAATGCCTAGACTCCAGTTCTGAAAATTTTTATACCCGAGACTCAAATGAGCTAATTTGTCAAAAAAGCATCTGTACTTGTTTCCTTGTTCTTACTCTCCCTCTCTGTCTTTATGTGTCAATAGTATCTGTTTTAGTTGTGTATTTGTACTCACTTTCGCTCTTTCCGCATTTGTCACCAGATTTTCCTCTCAAGCGACAGTAAAAAATGGAGATATATATAAGTTCAGGGTTGGTATTTGCGCCAGTGTCTCAAAATCGCAGCCTGACTTCGCAGTCACCAAGCAGATCTTGAACAACGGGAAACTGCAGCCGGAAATTCACAACATCGGCTCTTTGAAAAACACCCACATCATGTCTGGCAGTGAGTAAACACGTTCCTCAACAGTATGGAATATGTGATGCATGGTGGTGAAATCAGGTGCTCGACAAAATAATAAAATCGAAGAAATCGGGCATTTTCCCACTGCTTCTGCAATTTTTTCAGAGCTGCCACTTTTCCGCTAAATAGCGGAAACTCCCCTTCATCCAGCTTTTCCCGCTATTTTCTTCCTTCCTCCGCTGGACAGCTCTTGTCGCAAATTGCGATACTTTTTTTTTTACTCGCGGAAAACACAGAACCGGGAGAGAGACGAAAATGCGGCTTGCGCATGTCCGCCCATAGCTTTCTACTTCCGTTCTTCTGTGCCTAGTGCTAGTTTCCAATTGTTTATTGTGGAGCAACAGTTTCGATCGAGCATCAGGACGTTGGCGCGCCGAGTTGTCATTAAAAACGGCGGAAATTTGAGAGAAACTGATTACAGAATGCTAAAATAAAAGGAGCTGGAATGAGAAAGAAGCAGATGGTGTGCGACTTGAAAAGTTCATTAGAACATTTAACAAGCCGCTTGCTGCACTTTGTGTTTGGTGCGATAGGGAAATTGCTCAGTACAGTGGCAAAGGTGTTGCCTCCTTGATCCAATACTACTGCTCTAAATCAATGCACAAGTTGAAAGGGAAAGAAATCTTTTTATGAGACACCAGCTGGCAACAAACACTGGAATTTTAGTCTCCAAACTGTGTCAAATGCTAGTTAGTCAACTTAGTGCCTTGCCTTTTGGGTTTTTTTGTTTTTTTTAAATACATAATTTTAATTCTCAAGTCAAACCTCAAGGAAGAGTGGATGAATGATTGGGCCACAGGTACGACAGGAAGGAGGATGTATGGCCACATGAATAAACCACTGGTCAAAGATCCAATCAATGAGTTGAGGAGGGGAGATCAATCCATAATCTTCCAACTTAGAATACAACATGTACCCCTCAACCAACATCTCAACCGAATTGGAGTAAAGCAGTCTGCTGCCTGCCCACTATGTGACTACCCCTCAGAGACAGTGGAACATCATCTGTTCTTCTGTTGAAAACTAACTGATTTAAGGGGATGTTTTCTTCCCAAGCTGCCCCATACATCTAATTGCCTCTACTCCTCAAGATAACAATTAGAACAAACATGCAACTATTACCGAATGGCATCATGCAGAAGAGTTAACGCTCAGATGCTACTGGATTGCTAACAACAACAACATAATTTTAATTCAGTAGCATATGGTTAACATATACATAGGCTAGATGTTCCAATATATAATATTGCCTCTGGATCTCACTGGTATTACTCCGCCTTCGGAGAGCGCGTGTACGCCTTTGCGTGAATTTCCTCCTTTTTTAAAATTCCTGAGTGGCAGCTATGAAATTGAATTTTTGTTCTTTTGCTCATCACCTGTTTTGTCCATTTAAAAAAAAACATTTCTGCATGGATTTTACGAAAAACGATGAAAGGTACGAAAAAAGGGTAAATTTTCTGTTTCTTGCTAATCTCATTTATAGAGGTCACCATAATTTGGTGGCCATTTTGTCGCTAATTTTACCTATGAAGCCAGAAGACTTCCACCTCATTCAATCGCAAATATCTTAAGTTTTATACAAGATAGATGGGTGTTATTTTCTTTAAAATCAATGCAAACAATTAGATTTTAAGAGTACACCAATAACTTCATAAGCCCAAAAATTGACGAGTGCCTGATTTCACCGCATCATGACACATACATTGACAGAAAATTTTAACCTTGACTGCCGGTACCATCAGACTCTGACCTGTTACAGGCTGCTTTATATTGGAAATGGAAATTCTGGGTTCGTAGAAATGGTTTAGATGGACCTAGATGTAATGTGTATCTGAATTAAGTTGAAATTGTCGGATATGATAAGTAAGATAAGACTGGATTTTGTAATGATTTAAACAGATCTTGGTCAGATAAGACTGGATTTTGTAATGATTTAAATAGATCTAGATAAGATAAGACAAGATTTTGTAATGATTTAAATGGTAAGCTTATTTAATTAATGGCCAGTGGAAACCAAGGTTGCTATAGGTTTTCTTTGATGTTAACCTAAAATGGGTAAAAAAATATACTACGGATTCTCAGCATGTCCCCTGAACATAAAAAGGTTGACATATTATTTTCATCAACACCACACTTTTACGCACATCTATGAAACACAGCCCAACAGACAGATGAGTACTCTTCGAGACTCAGTTGACCAAGATTTTTTTTTTAGAACGTTTTTGTTTGGTCACTGTGCACTGAGTATCAGGCTGACGATACTTAATTTTAATGATGTGCACAGAGTATCAGGCTGACGATACTTGTCAGTTTTGTTATTTAAGATGCCAGCTGAATTTCGTCTGACGTGTGCGGTGTGTTTTGTCGCCAGCGGACTGGGCGGTGCTGGAGTACCGGAACGGGGACAATTATTACCATGGCCACTGTAACGAGGAGGAACGCCGCACGGTCATCATGCTGCAGTGTGACCCAGACGTTGATGATGTAAGTTGGCTCGATGATACAAGTTGGCATGCGGAGGGGAGAAGGTTTGTGCGGAAGGGAGGAGGTTTATGCAGACGGTTTGTGGGGGAGGGAGGAGGTTTGTTTGTGGAAAAAGGGAGGAAGTTTGTTTGTGGGGGAGGGAGGAGGTTTGTTTTGTGCGGAAGGGAGGAGGTTTGGTTTTTTTTGCGGAGGGAGGAGGTTTGTTTGTGGGAGAGGGAGGAGGTTTGTTTGTCTGTCCCCATCGTTTTATGCTCCCTGCATAATTTAGCAAAATTTGATCATTTTTTACATAATTTCTGATTATTTTCCTTTATCATTTTTTGTTAAAATTAACAGAATCGCATAATTTCACATTTTTGGGTTCAGTTTACGTAATTTCAGAATTTTTCTTTCATAAAATGACGGGGACAGGTTGGTGGAGGAGGGAGGAGGTTTGTGGAAGAGGGAGGAAAAAAATGGTGAAATGGTATGGGTTTAACGCCCCTATCAACACTATTTGATTATTTAAGGGGCGGGACCTCCTAGTTTAACATCCATCTCCGATAGGGCGGAGCCGAGTGGGAAGTTCGTGTAAAGTGCCTTTCCCAAGGACACAACGTCGGACCGAGCTGAGGCTCGAACCCCCGAACCCGCAATCTCACGATTACGAGTCCGGTAGCCTAACCACTAGGCTACCGGCACCCCTGAGGAGGGAGGAGTTTTAAGCATAAGGGAGGAAGTTTGTGGAGGAGGGAGGAGGTTTGTGGTTTTTCGTAGAATATATCCCTTCTATCTATAGGGACTGATCTGTCACAACTGACATCATGGGTGCTTGGCGGGTGCTCTTGTGTGGTCTGCTCCTTTATTCCTATCAAACATCTGTTGTCCTTACTCTCGTTCTTATTTTCTGTTTATGTTATTCTCTAGCTCTAGTAACTCCACTAATCTTTGGAATTCTTGCTAAAAATCTGAAACGAAACAGTCATCAGTGCTTGTGTTATAATAAATAAAAGTCTGCCATTTATATGATGGTACAATAGTGTATGAGTTATAGCAAAGAGTCTACATAACAAGAGGGGCCACTCCTCTCTTTGAGCCAATTAAAAAAGTGTCCTCAAAATTCTGTGGCGTCCTCTTCGCAAATGCGCACTTTTTGCGAACAGAGTTACCCTACTTGTGTTTAAAAAATTAAAGTGAAACTAGCAAGTTTTGGGATAAATTTCGGAAGAACGCTTTTTTAAAATGGTTACGCTGACTAGAAACCTTTTCCGGAGGAAGGGGTGATTGTTTTCTTCGTTTAATTTGACTTTAGAATGAAAGGCGAGAGGTCATTAAATAAAAAGAACCTTAAACTCCGTACTGAACGAAACCGAACTGCTGATGAACAGCAGTCGATCTGCGCATGCAAGAAGGTGCTATTCCTATTCTTCTTCTGGAAAAACGAAAGAGAGCTTCAAAACAGACTGCAGCGCCATCTGAAGCAAAGAGCGGACTTCCGGCGGACACTTTTTTGGCTGAGTGGCCCATCTTGTCATGTACTATCTTTGGTTATAGTTTAGTCTGGTACTTGTGAGACTGAGGCGTCAGTAGCCTAATGGTATAGGTACCGGACTCCTAATTGTGAGGTTGTGTTTGGTATTGGTAGTCAAGTCTTAGTTTTAGTTTTAGTAGAGGTTTTACAGCGCTCGCAACTGCAACTACCAGACTCTTAATCTTGAGATTGTGGGATCGGGGGTTCAAGGCTCAGCTCAGTCCATCTCTGTGTCTTTGAGAAAGGCACTTCACACAAATTTTTTCGTGGGACTCGGTTCTGTTGGAGATGGAGAGTAAAAATTGTTGCGAGGGTTGTAAACCTGTCCCATGTGGCGTGTTGCGAGGGTTGTAAACCTGTCCCATGTGGCGTGTTGCGAGGGTTGTAAACCTGTCCCATGTGGCGTGTTTAAAGGGTTGTAAACCTGTCCCATGTGGCGTGTTTAAAGGGTTGTAAACCTGTCCCATATAGCTTAACATGCGAGAGTGCTTAACCTGTCCCATGTGGCATGTTTAAAGGGTTGTAAACCTGTCCCATGTGGCGTGTTGCGAGGGTTGTAAACCTGTCCCATGTGGCATGTTGCAAGAGTTGTAAACCTGTCCCATGTGGCGTGTTATGAGGGGTGCTAAACCTGTCCCGTGTAGCTTAACATGCGTAACCTGTCCCATGTAGCATGTTTAAAGGGTTGTAAACCTGTCCCATGTGGCATGTTGCAAGGGTTGTTAGACCTATCCCATGTGGCATGTTGCGAGGTTTGTTAAACCTATCCCATGTGGCATGTTGCGAGGTTTGTTAAACCTATCCCATGTGGCATGTTGCGAGGGTTGTAAACCTGTCCCATGTTGTGGTGTGTTGGAAGGGATGTTAAACCTGTCCCATGTGGCTTAACATGTGAGGGGTGTTAAACCTGCCTGTGGCATGTTGCGAGGGGTGTTAAACCTGTCCCATGTGGCTTAACATGCGAGGGATGCTAAACCTGTCCCATGTGGCTTAACATGCGAGGGGTGCTAAACCTGTCCCATGTGGCTTAACATGCAAGGGGTGCTAAACCTGTCCCATGTGGCTTAACATGCGAGGGGTGCTAAACCTGTCCCATGTGGCTTAACATGCGAGGGATGCTAAACCCGTCCTGTGTAGCTTAACATGCGAGGGGTGCTAAATCTGTCCCATGTGGCTTAACATGCGAGGGATGCTAAACCTGTCCCGTGTAGCTTAACATGCGAGGGGTGCTAAACCTGTCCCATGTAGCTTAACATGCGAGGGGTGCTAAGCCTGTCCCGTTTGGCGTGTGTCTCAACAGAGCAATGCAGAGATGGTGTACATGGAGGAGTCCAAGTTGTGTTACTATTTGTTTGAGATGAAGCACCAGGCTCTGTGTCCTGCAGAGACCGCCAGCTCGGGACTCAGCGTTGGCTCCATCCTGCTGATTGTGTGAGTAAATGTTGGCTCTGTCCTGTTTGTAATTGTTGGCTCTATCTTGCTGACTGTGTGAGTAAATGTTGGCTCTATCCTGTGAGTAAATGTTGGGTCTATCCTATGAGTAAATGGTGACTCTATCCGCTGATTGTGTGAGTAAATGATGGCTTTATCCTGTGAGTAAATGGTGGCTATATCCAGTGACTGTGAGTAAATGTTGGGTCTATCCGCTGATTTGTGTGAGTATATGATTTTATGATGGCTCTATCCTGTGAGTAAATGGTGGCTCTATTCTGTAAGTAAATGTTGGGTCTATCTTGTGAGTAAATAGTGGCTCTATCCGCTGACCGTGTGAGTAAATGGTGGCTCTATCCTGTGAGTAAATGGTGCCTCTATCCTGCTGATTGTGTGAGTAAATGATGGCTCTATCCTGTGAGTAAATGGTGACTCTATCCTGTGAGTAAATGGTGACTCTATCCTGTGAGTAAATGATGGCTCTATCCGCTGATTGTGTGAGTAAGTGATGGTTCTATCCTGTGAGTAAATGGTGGCTCTACCATGTGAGGTAATGTTGGGTCTATCTTGTGAGTAAATGGCTCTATCCGCTGATTGTGTGAGTAAATGTAGGCTCTATCCTGTGAGTAAATGTTGGGTCTGTTCTGTGAGTAAACGGTAGCTCTATCCTGCTGATTGTGTGAGTAAATGATGGCTCTATCCTGCTGATTGTGTGAGTAAAATTTGGCTCTATCCTGCTGATTGTGTGAGTAAAATTTGGCTCTATCCTGCTGATTGTGTGAGTTAGTGTTCGATGTATCTTGCTCATTGTGTGAATAAATGTTTTCCCACTATCATTTTGTACTAATGGCAATATGCCATGGCTGTTATTGTTGTTATTATTATTATTATTATTAGACTGATTATTAGTTCAATTAATACGTGGGTTGTGGGCGGGTGCTCTGGTGTGGTTAGCTTCTTCTTTCCTATCAAACATCTATCGTGTTTATCTCCCCTCCTCTTTTGTGTTTGTTACTCTCTTGTAACACCTCTAATCTTTGGGGCTTATATGACCTTATTGTGTTGCAAGTGCTGTAAAACACTTACTAAATCAGCAAATTAATTTCATTCTTCTTCTTCTTCTTCTTCTTCTTCTTCTTCTTCTCCTTCTCCTTCTCCTTCTCCTTCTCCTTCTTCTTCTTCTTCTTCTTCTTCTTCTTCTTCTTCTTCTTCTTCTTCTTCTTCTTCTTCTTCTTCTTCTTTTTCTTCTTCTTTTTCTTCTTCTTCTTCTTCTCCTTCTTCTTCTTCTTCTTCTTCGTCTTCTTCTTCTTCTTCGTCTTCTTCTTTTTCTTCTCGTTATTAATTATACATTATTATAACCAGTGATTGTTGTCTCATGATGCTGATTGATGTATTTAATTCCCTGTGCAGGTTCTAATTTCTGTTGTTTGTGTTGCCCCAGATTTTTCACCATAGTGTCCGTCTACCTCCTGGTGGGCTTCCTCTACTCTCGCTTCGTCTTGGGCTCAAAGGGCATGGAGCAGATTCCAAACTACGAGTTCTGGAAAGATTTCGGAAATCTTCAAGCGGTACGTTTTTATCATAAAATAGCTGGATTACCAACGCACTAATGTGCCTAGATAGAAGATCTTTTTTTTTTTTCGATGCTCTGATTGGTTGGGAGGATATGTTGCAGTTTGTCAAAAATTTTCTGTAGGGTATATAGCAGTTTATAATGAAACAGCAGAATCAGATGACGTTTTTAATGGGTTCTTAAGCGTTTTGCGAAAATATAATGTTATTCCTGCTTTCCTACTTCCTATGTGATTCCATCATGGGCATCTACTCGAACAATATGATATATATATATATATATATATATATATATATATATATATATATATATATATATATATACAGTCAAACCTGTGTAAGACGGCCACCCATTGTCAAGGAGAAAAGTGGCCGTATAAGACAGGTGGCCGTCTTAGGCAGGACTGATCAAGATGAAGAAAACAAACCATTCCCATCTGAGGTCCCAATCGAAAATAGCCGCATTGTTGTTGTTTTTGTTGTTGTTGGTGGTGGTTTGTATTTTGTTTTTAATTTTTATTTGTTGCTGATTTTGCACAAGGGTGACAATAAAACGAAATGTATCAGACGAGGAAGACCGAGTGCCATGTTAAAACAAACACATGGGTCTCCACCACTTGGAGAACGAGCGACGCTTCTATCACAAGTTCATGTTGACATCCTTTGTTACTTTGTTACAGACTGGGTAAACAGTGACCACTCATCTCACTTACGATTAGTGTAAAAGTTCTGGGCGGGGCTTATGGGTTATGAGGGATCACACGCTTACCTCACCAACAACTGAAAATTAGTAGCTATTGGTCAACAGTGGGAGGGGCCTACGCAACATGATCGGTTGGAGGGACTACCTAACAACAAGGACAGGTGATTGAATTATGACGGCTCGCCCACAACGCCAGGGGCCAATGCACAATATATGACAAAACGTAATGGAGTCACAAAGGTTTCTTAGTGTGATAGGGGTTGTGTGTTAAAATATGGTGGCCGCGGCGGCGTTGAACAAGTGCCCGTTTTACACAGTTAAATTATATAGAAAAAACGCAAGGGGGGAAATGGAAAGTGGCTGTTTGTGCAGGTGACCGTCTTATAGAGGTGGCCGTACGGCAGGTTTGACTGTATATATATATATATATATATTATATCTGTCTGTCTCTCTTACTATCTCCTCCCTCTCTATCCCACCCCCACAAGTTATCCTCGGCCACTACTCTGTGTTGTTATTTATTGCCCTTATGACCTAGATTTTCCCCGCTTGTCTCCCCGCAGGACGGCTGTGAGTTTGTGTGCAGGACTCGCGAGCGGCGCTACTCGACCGGGGGCTTTGGGGGGATCGGGGACGACCAGCTGGACCCAGTGGAGGAGGTCAGGGATGAGAACCTGCTGCCCATGTGATAGAGCCGATTATATGTGTGTGTGTGTGTGTGTGGTGGAGTTGGAATGTGTGTGTGTGTGATTGGACTACTACAAGTGCTCCTGGCAAGGAGGGAAAGGTTCAGAATTCTTTTGTCCAAACCTGCTGCGAGTGTCGCGCTTCGTTACCATTCCTCGCTGGCTGACCTTTCCTAGCGACACCTTGACCTTGGCTGTCCAGGTGACACTTTGACCTTGATTGTCTCAGTGACGCTTTGACCTTGGTTGTCCCACTGACATTGTGACCTTGACATGACCTTTGACTCCTACGTGGGTTTACTTGTTGAGACGGAAAGGAGAGAAATCCTCAGAGGTCATGTGGTAACTCCCATGGTTGTGCCTGACGAAAACAGAAAAGGGCTTGTTTCACTTGTCAAGGTCAAGATGTCGATGTCGCAGGCACTGTCACGGTCAAGATGTCACGGGTACTGTCAAGGTCAAGATGTGACTGACCCTGTCAAGGTCAAGCTGTCCATTGGTTGAGTGTTTGTCTGTTGTGTGTAGAGGTCCAGGGTTCGCGTCCAGAGTTCAACCACACGTTTTGCTGCTGCTGTTTTCATTTCAGGTCAAAGGGCCTGAGTTTTCTTCAGCTGTTTCACGGCTGAACTGTTTTCACCAGCACCAGCAATATCCCATCCTGGAAGGAACTGGCTGGGGTACAGGAAAGAAGATTATTTTATCTTCTGTCCAATGTTCTTTGCTCATTGTTTTGTTTTAGAGTTTTTGTGTTATTGAGTCGTTCTGTATTGAGAGGTTTTTGAGTTTAACCGTTGTTTTTTGTTGCTGTTATTGCATATGTTGATTAACCATGACCCCTGCTCTTTAAGCTCCTCCTCCCTCTCTTTCTCTGTCTCACTCCCTTCCCCTCTCTGTCTCACTCTCACTCTCTCTTCCACTCTCTCTCTCTCTCTCTCACTTACTCCCTCTGTCTCTCTCACTCTCTCTTCCTCTCTCTCTCTCTCTCTCTCTTCCTCTCTCTCTCTCTCTCTTTCTTTCTCTCTCTCTTTCTCTCTCTCCTCTCTCTCTCTCTCTCTCTCTCTCTCTCTCTCTCTCTCTCTCTCTCTCTCTGCTTCTTTCCTTACTAGACCTCTCTATTACCTTTTTCCTTCCCAATATCAGTTGAAGACACAAGTGTGGCTATATCGGTTGAATATTGCATTGTGGTCTAAACTATATCGGGTAAAATATTGCAGTGTGATCTAAACTATATTGGATAAAATACTGGCATGGGATTCTCTAAAAACAGTTATGCCCCCTTTAGAACTTACCACTTTAGTTTTTGTTTAATGTTCCCCCCCGCGGTACAGTCAAACCTCCTTATACAGCAGCAACACCCCCCCCCCCCCAAAAAAAAAACCCCCACTCACATACTGCCAGGTTTTGCCAATGTACGGAAAAGGAACTCTTGTATAAACAAAGTAACAAAGTATTTAAGTCTTCACACAGCGATCTTTCCAACTGTCTGAAATGTACAGCCCTTATGAAGTTAGTGTCAATTTTCCTCACCATACTGCTGGCTAACTGGTCGCCAAAAGTACACACCACACACGACGCATAGCAACGACTCGTTGACTGCATGATATTATATAATCTCTCTCCCACGGCACCTCCGCTTGCCGGCAAAATATCTGGCGTTCCCAGATATCAGCCCGATGACCCCAATGCATTTGGGAACCAGTCAGGTTTTTAATTTTGTGCAGACCCGCACTCAAATCTATAATATATGACTGGTATTAGGTGGTCCGAGGATTGTTGAGTATCGGGTAAAAACAAACCCAAAAAAGACATCCTCAAATGTTTGCAGGGTCCTTGACACATAATTACAGCTTCGCTTATGACATGGCTGAAAGTTTTGATTTGAATTTTAGTAAACTTCAGCTGAGTTTCAGTTTGTGACCACATACACACAAACACACACACTCACACACACACACACACACACACACACACACACACACTAAACAGCTTTTAATACATGTACACAAAAAACGCAAGCAAAAAGACATTTTTCAAACACAAATCGCTCAGCGGAATCATTTCCCTTGACAGCTATTTCACAGAGGAGCCCCATTATACCACCAACCCCGCTATTCCGCCAACTTGGCACTCGTCTCAAGGGTGACAGGATAATGAGGTTTAACTGGTGGCGGTATAACGAGGTTTAACTGTCTTAGTCCTGACTTTGAACCCGCTGTACTGTAAATCAATCTCAAAACTTCCTTTTTATTCAAAACTGAACAGAGTTGCCTTATAATATTTCCTACTGTTGTTTACACATGATGTCCTGTCGTTGTGTGAACTTGTTTTGTGTGATTGTCTGTTCAGCAGTTTGAATATGAACATAATAATAAGTTTATTGTTTATTATCAACATCTTTGCTTTATTCTCTTATATTTTCTGTATTTACTACTAAACCGAATGTTTGTGTATATAAACTCTTGCTTTATTTCTTTCATTTCCCTGGTTAAATGTTGGGATGATTTGGTGAAGTGAAGTGTCTGTTGTTGGCTTCTGAGTACAAGAGTTCCAAGTTCGAGTCCTGCTCTCCTATGATTTCTTTCGTTTTTCCGATAAAAGTGCACCTGAGTTTGTTTTGCTCCAGAAATGTTATCACTCACTCAGTATCTCTCTACACTTGCTGTTCTGGTTTTTTCTTCTGGGCGTGGGACTTTAGGGTGGCCACAACGTCCTCTCACAAACCAACTGCCTGCCCATGAGGCAGGTCAACTGATTTTTCATATATATTTATTATATGTATTCATCTCATTTGGTATTATATATATTATGATATATTATTATATGTGAGACATTGTGGTGAAATCAGGCGCTCGTCAAAATAATGAGATCAATGAAATCTGCATTTTTTCGGCTGATGGGTTGTTTTTATTTTTTGCTCTCAACACCTTTTATGTCCATATTTATAAAAATTTTTGTGGATTTTACTGAAAAACATTGATTAAAGGCACAGAAAATGTAAATTATAAATTTACAAGGACTCTCGAGCTATTGAAGTTACCTAACTTTGGCGGCCATTTTCTCGCAAATTTTACCTCTGAAACCAGGCAACCCTGACCTCATTCAATCGCAAATGTTTCGACTTCTGTTCAACATAGATTAACTTTTTTTTTCACGAAAATGAAGGCAAATGGACAGTTTTAAGACAGTACCACAACCCCATGTGCACAACAATTGACGAGCGCCTGATTTCACCGCATCGTGACACATAGAGATCTATTATTTATCGTTTGGTTCGTCAAAGAAACTTGTGTGCTCTTCCTGTGCTTGTAAGCAAGGCATGATGATTGTTCCAGTTGTGTCGGATTCGAGACATGTTCAGGTTCCAGTGGCTTGCTGACTAGAGTTCTGTCTAGGCTGGAGAAAAAACCTTTCTCACAGGTTGAAATCTCTCTATTGGATTTTTAGCCGCTGGATCGGAAAAGTACTCTGTTGGATTTATTTTGGCGTGGAAAATATCGTCCACCATGGTGAGGAAATAGCAGAACAACAAAATTTCAGATGTTGTTTTTTTTCATGAAACATATTCTACTAAACTTGTTTCAAATGCAGGTTAAAAATGTATATTCAAATAAACAAACAAAAACTGACTTTTCTTACAGTATAAAAATTGGATAACTCCGGGCCTTCCTTTTAATAAATTAGTTTTTTTCCTTCTGAAAAATTTACCCAATGTCACATATCTGATCTTGATACAATGGCAACGATATATATATATATATATATCTGTCTTGTTTGTGGCCTATACTCTGACTCGGGGTGAGAAAGGATGATGGTGATGGTGAAGAAATATCATCTGTGCCTTTGATTTTTATTCGAGAGCATCTGAGTGGATAAATGTGAATGGGAAGCCTCAACTGTGGATGTCCGTTTTAGATCTGTGACTTGACGGTGAAGGAAGAGAAGCAGAATATTTAATGTCAAGATGACGTGTCCTTCTGAAATGTGTACATTTGAATCTTGCAGCGCCGATGTGCTGAAAAATTACTTCAGGAGAAATAATAATAAATTAATAATAATGGATTGCATTTATATAGCGCGTATCCACTTATGCAATGCTCTATGCGCTTAACATGATACATATTATGGATTTACGAATCAATTTTAAAGGCACATAGTGTTACATACTCGTGCACACACATATTCACGCATGCACGCACCATACACACATGCATACACACATGCATACACACATACGTACATATGCACATACGCACATACAAACTCACAACGATCTACAGCTTGGATGGATTCTGTCTAATAGAAATATGATGAAAATAGAAATGATTTTAGTTTCTTTTTAAAATTTTCTAGATTTTCTGCTTCTCTGATAGTTTTTGGAAGCCTATTCCAAACAAGTGGGGCAAAATA
>NW_004798017.1:105885-108726 GCF_000002075.1 Aplysia californica | reverse complement strand
TTGTGGACAGATAGACTTTATCTTGTGTTTAGATTATAGCCATCTTTTAAAATTGAGTGGGTTTCATTTTGTATGTTTTAATTTTTTTAATGTGGACTGTTTTAGTCTTTTCTAATGGTGGGAGTGGAATTTTTTCATTATTTCTGAGAATATTTTCTTCATTTTACATACACATTCCTTCAGATATATCTCTATAGACTGTTTTGTTACAAAATATTGTATGGTCTATATATTGTACACAATGCTTTGTTACGATACATTATATGGTGTGTATAAATATTATATATATATATAATACACATTCCTTCAGATATATCTCTATAGACTGTTTTGTTACAAAATATTGTATGGTCTATATATTGTACACAATGCTTTGTTACGATACATTGTATGGTGTATAATAAATTCTAGACAGTGTTTTGTTATGAAACATTGTATGGTATTTTAATTGTCTAGGTTTGTTGAGCCAATTATAGGCTGAAATCTGAACAGCAATTCCATTTCGATTTTGTATGAGATTTAAGGGAGAAAGAAAATGTTGTGTTTCAATGTGTTTTTCTCGTGGGATTTAGAAGGTGTAGGGAACACTTGTAAACTTGTTCCAATGTTTTCTAGTGAAATGTTTAGGTTTACTTGACTGTTGTAGCACAGCTAGTCCGAAGCACAAAAACAGACACACCATTGTTTAATAACCTTTTGCAGGCTGAGCTTGGCAGGTTTTCCGCCTGATAAACTTAGTACACGTATGAATGTGCGGTAGCGTACATCCAATAGGACAGTGGCTTTTAAGAAAGGTTGCTTGTTGTATATATGTGCCGTTAAAAACATTTTTGGTACATGTATCGTTAAACACATTTTTTGTGCATGGACCCGTGAAAAAATGTATTCGTGTGTGCCAATGAATACACAGTTCGTGTAAGTGTAAGCCACCGTAGAAACATTTATTGTTCATGTACCAATATAAGGCATTTATTATACACAGTAAAAAATGTGTAGTATGTGTTCAATAAATACTCATTTGTGGTAGGCCTACATGTATAACAGAGACAGTAAGAGGGGGCTCTCACGGCCTAGAGGTTAAGGTGTTGGCCTCTCATTCAAAGGTCCCGGGTTCGAATCCGGGTAGCAACCGAAAAACTTTCTTCTCTAAATTTGTCTCCTTTCACCTCATTTCCTGCTCTCTAGCAATGTTCTGTCGTCTGCTTTCGTCTCCTCTTTCTGCCCCCACCCCCTCACCTCCTTTGCCCCTACCTCTGGGCTCCTGATTCTTTCTGCAGCCTTTCTACTGCTACTCCTTCGCTTCTTCTTACTGCTGTCTTTCAGCCACACCCCTGTTCTTCTGGCAGGAAAGATCTACCCCTAGCCTTCTCAGACAGGGGCGAAAAGTCTCGGAGGGCCCGTGTGCAAGTTGCGCACGTTAAAGATCCCTTGGTGGTCTAAAATCGATAAGAGTAGGCTTCGGCCGCCACCCGGGCAAATTCAAAATTTCCTACCAACTGAAAATATTAGGTGTGTCCCGCGCGCTCATATGACCTTATGCAGTTGCGAGCACCGTAAAACACTTTACAAAAACAAAAAACAAAAAAGACAGTAAGAAAGTGTAGGCCTACCTGTGTACACGGTACGTATACCAGTCCAGTCTAGACATCAGAACCGGTTTTGATTGGCTAGTTTATTGTGCAGTGATGTCCTGTGTTTGTGTCCAGATTTTGGTACAGCCACAGTGCAGGCCTAGTCCTGTGGGTGGTTGGCAGGTGCTCAGGTGTGGTTTTCTTCTTCTTTCCTTTCAAACGTCTATCGTCCTTATCTCCCCTTCCTCTTTTTTATGTTTGTTACTCTCTCTCAAGGTAACACCTCTAATCTTCTGGCGCTCATATGACCTTTATGCAGTTGCGAGCGTCGTAAAACCTCTACTAAAACTAAGGCCTAGGCCATGCCTCAGCTATGTGTCGTGAAAATTGACTGGAGCACCTGTTTGGCCAAATATAGTCCAGTAAGAGATGTGTGTGTGCGTGCTTTCACATAATATAAAGAAAAATGCCTGTTTTGATTTCTCTTTCCAAGTCTTGTGGTAGTTAAAGACTTTGCAATGACCGTAGAACTGTAGATTTTGTGATGACCTTTGAACTGGCTGTGCTGTGGTGTTACAACACGATGGCTTCTCGGGATTTTTTTGTTTGTTTGTTTGTTTGTCTTGTCAGATGGATGTGGGTGTGCTGGTGTGTATTTTGTCGCTCTGCTTCACTTTAGTCCAAATAATTTCATGGTAGTAACCTAGATCTATTCTTTCAGTCGCTTATGCTCTTAACATGTAAAAGCAAATACAGTATAATCCACTTATATCGACATTTTGCCATACCATATAGACATATTTTCCAATTGCAAAGTATTTCCTTCAATATTTATCTTGACTAAACAATTTCTTTTATATACTTTTTTTTTCGGCCCACTCTGCTTTATCGACATGCTTCCTAGGTACCTGGCAAAGCCCTCGAACATAAATGGGGGGAAAAGCCACGCTAGCGGTCAACGCATTAGTTCTTCCTTTATAAAAGTCCGCATACCCACCAAGTGGCCTATTAGACACACCAGGCTTTCGTAGGTCATGTAGGGCCTACACAGTGTAGTCTCCAACACAGCACAGTGCCTCACAGACGTGAGCGTCTGGCGCGCTAAGCATCCCCTCCCTATCCCAGCCCTATCCCCACTCCCGATCGCTCACTCCCGATCGCTCACTCCCCTTCCCCTCCCCATTTTCAGTCTGCCGCTGGCAAGTGCCACGGTCAGTGAGTCTGTGCCTCGCCTTTCCATTTTCCCCAGCAAGTGGCCATAAACAGGCCT
>NW_004798017.1:98385-100885 GCF_000002075.1 Aplysia californica | reverse complement strand
GGGAGGAAAAAAAAGCAAAGTGATAGACTTTATTAGTGGAAAGGATTTTATGAATTTCCACTTGCCTCTCCCTTCAGATTGAACTGGATTATTTTTTGGCCTCACGATATTATTACTATACCCCCTTAACTTAAATGTAAAGTCGTTATTCTCACCCGGGGTGAAAACCTATTGTCTCGCTATTCTCACCCCCTCGATTTACCGGAAATTACCCAAGAGGGATCAGGGCTGAGGTTACCGGGGCTGATGCTCCACAGGGTCGTGTTCGTGTCTGAATAGTGAATAGTCACAGTCAGGGCTGTCAGTGTAAGTTTGGAGCCAAATCCCAGAAATTTGGCTCTTTTGGATCGCGCCTGGCCTGGAGAATTTCATTTGGCTTTTAGGCTTCAAACTCCAAATGTTAAAGAAGAAGGGGAAAGAAGAAGCAAGGAAAAAAGAAAAAGAATAAAGGAAAGTGAAGAAAAGAGCTTGGATTACTAAATTATTGAACTAGTTAACACGATTTTAATGCCCCCACCCATTTGGTGTGAATAAATTTACAACCCTTCTACCATCGTGCAAGAGCATTGGCTCGTGCTGGTGTCCCATTATGTTTGTACACTCTCTGTTCCTTAAACCATAATTTATTGTGTGCAGGCAGAGAGGCCTGCCATTGTTAATGTGTAAACAACGAATGGTCCGGCCGGCAGCCAGTCCCACATCCTGCGCAGTGGCGTGGGTCATCATCATCATCGTTGCCTTTCTCACCCTGCACCAGGATATGGGCAACAAACACCTTCCGCCTTTCTCTATCCTAGGCTAGCCTCTTGATGTTATTCCATGTCTTCCCACTTTTCTTTTCTGGACATTGATTTCTGTGATTCTTCTCCAGGTTCCACGCTGTCTTCCCCTTGATCTCTTACTCTGTGGATTCCAATCCAAAACTTTCTTTATGCAGCTGCCTGACTTTCTGAGAGTGTATGTCCAATCCATCGCCACCGCCTTCTTCCTACCTCATCTCTGACTGGGATCTGTCTTGTTTTCCTTTTATTTAACACTTCCACATTGGTGACCCTGTCTGTCCATCTGATCCTCAGTAACTTTCTTAGACACCTGTTCAAGAAAACCTGGGTCCTGTTTATGTAAGTCTGTGATGCATTCCATGTCTCACATCCATACAACAAGACCGACTTCACATTTGAATTGAAAATCCTCAGCTTTGTTCGAAGTGAGATGTCTCTGAGTCTTCCAAATCCTATCCAAAGATATGAAAGCAGTCTGTGCTTTTCCAATGCGGGACTTTATTTCAGCACCTGTTCCTCCTTCTCTGTCAATTATACTCCCAAGATAGCAGAAGGATTCAACGTCTTCTGAGTGGCCTGGGTAGTGAGACATATTTTTAATTGGAGAGGCGAAAAATGTTTTTACATTTTATATTCTGCATCATAATTTTCCTTATCCCATATCCCGACTTTAATTTCTGTAAAAGCGCTCCTTCATTTCATGGGATGGAATGCTTGAAGCAGGCTGAACTATACAAACAAAATAGAGCTACATCACTGTCGATGTCGGGGGGGGGGGGTGAGAATAGCGAGTCACTTTCTATTGAGAATTGCTGGTCATGAGTTATTCTCACCAAGGGTGAGAATAATAATATAGGTGGCCTAAACTTAAATCTAACCAATAAACCAGACTTGCTATTTTTAATGTGCACGTTTGGATGCATTGAAAATGTATGATTATAGAGATATTTAAACACACATGATTTTGTATTTTTCCTAAATGTTTCCTTTTTCCAAAAATGAATCCTGCTTCTGCTGAATCTATCATTATCAATGCATTCAGTCCGATTATTTATTGTGCATGTGTTTCGGAACTGTATTCTTCAGTCAGAGAAGGAAACCAAAATATGTATCAGAGATCTACTCATTGATAATTAAAGTCTTTGAATTATATTTTGTTCAAAACTTTTCTCTACAGTCCACCTGTGAGGAAAACTACTCGGACTCCTGTGGGCCGGACCAGCAGTCTGAATTACGGTTCCCTCAATCCTGCCAAATCCACAGCCGGACGAGTGCCATGGGTACGATTGAAGCGGAGAGAATCCATTGGACTGGCGGATATCGCCAGTGGAAACACACCCCAAAGCCCCAACACTGTGAGGCTGGCTGCTCGGGAGTCTATGCTTCCTGCGGCACCCAGGTAGCGTCTGTCTGCTCCTTGTCAAGTTTTTGAAATTTTGTCCTTGTCATGTTTTCAACATGACGTATGGGTGATTCGCACGCAGGTGCTCTGCTAGTGTGGTTTGCTCCTTCTTTCCTATCAAACATCTATCGTCTTTATCTCCCCTTCTTCTTTTTTGTGTTTGTTGCTCTCTTGTAACACTTCTAACCTTTGGCCGTTATATGACCTTATTGTGTTGCAAGTGCCATTTATATATATAATACTCTTAACTAAACAAAAACTCGGACTATTGGCAAAATTGATGTGTTTTGCTTTTGTGAGGTGTTGTTGACAGTTT
>NW_004798017.1:75392-98285 GCF_000002075.1 Aplysia californica | reverse complement strand
TTGGTTTCAGTAAAAGTAGAAAGTTGTGATGAAACTGTTGTATGTTATTTGGATTAAGTAAAGTAAATGTAAAAAGTTGTGGTAAAACTGTGTTGTTTGTTTGTATGTTGGTTTCAGACGACAAGACAGCAGCCAATCGAACGCCTCATCCGTGTCCATCCCGCCCATGCCAGAGTCTCTGCCCAACCTGATGGGCGGCTCCAACTCCTCTCTCCTGCACATCGAGAACTTGTCGGACCAGCGGCCCTCCACGGTGCCGGCCATCGACGCCTACCTCAGCCACCACCAAGGGCCGGGGCTCGGGGGGAAGATGACCGTCACCGCCGGACACCTGTACCGGCCCGACCTACCGCAGCAGCGACAGCCGCAGCTACAACAGCAGCAGCAGCAGCAGAGCTTGACCCCACAAGGCAGCGGGAAGACGGTGCTGAGATCTCTGCGGTCCTCTCTGAGCTCCAGCATGAGAGCAAAGGTCAAGGCCTCTGTGGTGGGTGTTAGTGGCATGAGGCCAAGGTCAAGGCCTCTGTTGTGGGTGCTAGTGGCATGAGGGCAAAGGTCAAGGGTTTGGTCGCATGAGACCATGGGTTTAAACCATGCTATTAGAATCTAAGTCTAATTATAATTTTAGACCGCTCAGTAAAGATGGATAAGGATAATTCTGAAAATAAGAAAGAGAACTAGATGTTTATAGTTCAAAAGACTATAAATATCTTTCATTTCCGTGTTTTAGTTTTTTTTTCTTTTCCCCCTAACCATTCATTTCTCGATTGTGTTTTTTACTCCACAGCTCCATCAAGGCGGCATTGACCTCAAACGTATCCGAGAAGCAGCACCGGGCGAGCGCCGCATGTCCACAAGCTCTGACGTCTCTATGGCGGACCACGTGTAAGTGAAACAAACAGTGTCTTACTGTACCAGGCTGCCTTGTGTCTTCTTTGGAGAAGGGGGGGGGCTAAAGAATGTAAGCAAAACGCACCCCTGCAAGTGCCACAAAACTCTTACTAAAACTAAACCGCTCTTGTTGTCCAGCTTCAAGAGCACTCCTCTGATCGTGACGACGGAGGCAAGCCGCAGCCACGTGGTGGACACGCAGACCGTCGTTTCAGCACTCAGGGAGAAACGGTCAGTGATTGTGGAGTCGATCGAGTAAAATACACAGCGATGAACCTTTTCACTGATTGTTGGCTTGTTAGACCACGTGACCTGATTATTTACAAAAAAAGGACATATTTATTAGTGTATCATCTATCAAGTTTTTAATGATGCACAATATATTTCTAAAATATCTTGATAAGACAGTATGCTGTCATCTGTATGCTTGATGATGACTTAATTACTATATAGCAAATCAATTCCTTCTATTTGTATTTTGCTCAGGAAGAGGTATGGAGGGAGCCAGGTGGATGATTCTGTCAGTGAGGATTCGTGGCAAAGTGTTGCCAAGAGAAGGTTTGTAATGCTGTGGGACTGTGTATGTGTTTGCGTAGAAAACATAGAAAATTGTGATAAAACTGTGTTGAATGTATTTTGGTTTCAGTGAAGGAGAAAGTTATAATGATAAAATTGTGTTGTTGTTACATGTTCGTATTTTGATTGGATTGAAAAAGAAAATTGTCATAACACTTTAAAAAAAATTTTGATTTGAGTAAAGTAGAAGGTTGTCGTAAATTTGTGCTGTTTGTATTATGGTTTGAGTAAAGTACAAATTTGTGATAAAGCTGTGTTTTATGTATTTTGGTTTAAGTAAAGTAGAAAGTTGTCGTAAAACTGTGCTGTTTGTATTTTGGTTTCAGTAAAAGTAGAAATTTGTGATGAAACTGTTGTATGTTATTTGGATTAAGTAAAGTAGAAAGTTGTCGTAAAACTGTGCTGTTTGTATTTTGGTTTCAGTAAAAGTAGAAAGTTGTGATAAAACTGTTGTATGTTATTTGGATTAAGTAAAGTAGAAAGTTGTGATAAAACTGTTGTATGTTATTTGGATTAAGTAAAGTAGAAAGTTGTGATAAAACTGTTGTATGTTATTTGGATTAAGTAAAGTAGAAAGTTGTGATAAAACTGTTGTATGTTATTTGGATTAAGTAAAGTAAATGTAAAAAGTTGTGGTAAAACTGTGTTGTTTGTTTGTATGTTGGTTTCAGACGACAAGACAGCAGCCAATCGAACGCCTCATCCGTGTCCATCCCGCCCATGCCAGAGTCTCTGCCCAACCTGATGGGCGGCTCCAACTCCTCTCTCCTGCACATCGAGAACTTGTCGGACCAGCGGCCCTCCACGGTGCCGGCCATCGACGCCTACCTCAGCCACCACCAAGGGCCGGGGCTCGGGGGGAAGATGACCGTCACCGCCGGACACCTGTACCGGCCCGACCTACCGCAGCAGCGACAGCCGCAGCTACAACAGCAGCAGCAGCAGCAGAGCTTGACCCCACAAGGCAGCGGGAAGACGGTGCTGAGATCTCTGCGGTCCTCTCTGAGCTCCAGCATGAGAGCAAAGGTCAAGGCCTCTGTGGTGGGTGTTAGTGGCATGAGGCCAAGGTCAAGGCCTCTGTTGTGGGTGCTAGTGGCATGAGGGCAAAGGTCAAGGGTTTGGTCGCATGAGACCATGGGTTTAAACCATGCTATTAGAATCTAAGTCTAATTATAATTTTAGACCGCTCAGTAAAGATGGATAAGGATAATTCTGAAAATAAGAAAGAGAACTAGATGTTTATAGTTCAAAAGACTATAAATATCTTTCATTTCCGTGTTTTAGTTTTTTTTTCTTTTCCCCCTAACCATTCATTTCTCGATTGTGTTTTTTACTCCACAGCTCCATCAAGGCGGCATTGACCTCAAACGTATCCGAGAAGCAGCACCGGGCGAGCGCCGCATGTCCACAAGCTCTGACGTCTCTATGGCGGACCACGTGTAAGTTAAACAAACAGTGTCTTACTGTACCAGGCCGCCTTGTGTCTTCTTTGGAGAAGGGGGGGGGCTAAAGAATGTAAGCAAAACGCACCCCCCCCCCCCCCCCCCAGTCTTTGTTTATATGGAAAATGCAAGTGAAACATTCATTTTCTGTCTTTGTATACAGTGCAGCCTCTTTACAACAGCCTTCGATGTAACGACATCCTCTGTATAGGCACATGGTGCCACGGGTCCTGATTTTTTCCTTATATATCATTAGTAATTGCCATTTTTGGTTGCCTCTCTATAACAACAACTCTCTATTGCGAATTTTTTTTCTGGTCCCGACGATGTCGTTATGGAGAGGCTTCACTGTATATAAAAAATGTATGCGAAACATTCCTTCACTGTTTTTTTGTTTACATATAAAAAATGTATAAATGAAACATTCTCATACTGTCTTTGTAGAAATCGAAGACGTGAGATAAAACCCACGGACTTGCTACTTTTTTCTTCGGAAACCTCCAATATACTTGCCATCAAAAGAAAACCCACGGACTTGCTACTTTTTTCTTCGGAAAACTCCAATATACTTGCCATCAAAAGAAAAAATTTGTTTGAAAACAGTCCATGGAAAAGTGGGTGAGATGTACAGAGCTGTGATATCTCCTCCCCGTCTCCCTCCTCCCGATGAAGTAAAGTAAGTGTATGGGGTATCAATACTTTTCGGTTCTTTAAGAGGTGGGACCCCAGAATTTAATATCTCTCTCTGACAGAACTGAGCCAAATGGGTTGGGAGCCTTGAAAACTCCCATAAAAGGACCCGTGTTAAAAGACACCCAGTTTGGGACTCGAACCAGGGTCATCCGTTCTGTGGTCCCAACATGATGCCACCTGATGCTACTTGACTCCCTCCTGACCTAGGTTTTGTTTTGTTCCCCCAGTTCCGAGTTTGACGAGCCCCAGACAAAGGTATCTCGCCAGGTATCTACGCCAAGGTCGTTCCCCGCGCACGTCGGCGACGGTGACGCTGTGTCTGCTGGGGGGTCAGAGGAAGCTCCTTCCTCGGCCTCATCCTCCGACCGGAACACACAGGTACTTTCAGCCTTTGACTCAAAAATACACTGGTACATTGAGGATTTGACTAAAAAATACACAGGTAGATTCAGCCTTTGACTCAAAAATGCACAGGCAGATTCAGCCTTTGACTCAAAAATACACAGGTAGATTCAGCCTTTGACTCAAAAATACACAGGTACATTCAGGATTTGACTCAAAATACACAGGTAGGTTCAGCCTTTAACTCAAAATACAATGGTAGATTCAACCTTTGACTGAAAAATACACAGGCAACTTTTAACTCTGAATGTACAGGGAAATTCAGCATTTTACTCAAAACCACAAGTTATTTCAGCCTTTTGCTCGAATTACACGGGTAGAGTCAGCCTTACACTCTGTACCTGGATACCTGGAGGTGTCATCTCCGACTCAGAGGTTGACATGTAATGACTTTCCATCTTTCACGGTCGCGAGCTGCCGTTGCACATTCCGCCATATCCAGGCCTGTCAGTGTTCTTATGTTGTCCATCCATGTTCCTCTTTGCCTTCCTCTGGCTCCACTGCCCTTCATCTCTCCATCAAGTGCCTCTTTCACAACGGTCTTGTGACATTTTAAGTGGCCATAGTGTTGTATTTTTCTACATTTTATTTTATTCAGCAGAGTTTGTCTTGTGTGTAGAATCTGACACACCTCGGGTTTTTTTTGGTCTTTTTTTTTTTTTTCTTTCTTATTCTGGCCATTCTACAGTAGCAGAATACACTCTGTATGTGCAGGTAAATCTCTGCGTGGGTGGTTGGCGGGTGCCCTAGTGTGCTCTTTCCTATCTATCGTCCTTATCTCCCCTTCTTTTTTTATGTTTGTTACTCTCTTGTAACACCTCTAATCTTCTGTCGCTCATATGACCTTATGCAGTTGCGAGTGCCGTAAAACCTCTACTAAAACTGAACTAAAACAACATCTCTGCGTGGAAGCTGTGGGAGGAGGGAGAAATGGGTGTACAACTTGTAAATAACACTTCTTCTGCGAGTTTACTTCATGTTGACGTTTATTCACAATTTCACGTCTTTGTTTGCAGTGAATTTTCTCTGACAGTTATTCACAATCACACCATTTTGTCTGTTGATTACTTACAGTAAATTTCTGAGTCAGTTATTCACAATCATACATTTGTGGATGGCTGGTTGGCGGGTGCTGTGGTGTGGTTTGCTCTTTCGTTCTTATCAAACATATATCATCCTGATCTCTCCTTCTTCTCTTTTGTGTCTGTTACTCGCTTGTAACACCTCTAATCTTCGGCACTAATATGACCTTTTTGTGTTGCAAGTGCTGTAAAACTCATACGAAAACTAAGAATCACGGTCACGCGTCTTTGTTTGCTTATTACTAAGAGTGAATTTTCTCTGACAGTTATTCACATTCACACCATTTTGTCTGTTGGTTATTTACAGGGAACTTTCTGGGACAGTTTTTCACAGTCATACATTTTACTTGTATTACCTGTCCTGGGCAACAACGTCATTGCACACCGGACAGCTCCATAAGAGTCATACATTTGTGGTAATTGACTACCGGTAATGTTTTTTATTTCTAAAGCTTTGTTGTTATTCCCCCCATTCCCACCCCACCCCACCCACCCAGACAACAAAGGCTGTCACTGTGTCCACCCCGACCAGGAGGAAGATTGCCGAGGGCGTGGTGCTGAGGAAACATATGTCTGTGGCCTCAGCCAGCAGTCCCGGCACTCCCAGCAAGGTGGGTCCACCAATATTATGTGCTTGTTTTCTCCACACACACGCTTTGGGGGGGGGGGGGGGGGGGCGGTCCTGTCGGAGACAGGCGTTGAACTGACTAGGAGGTCCCGCCCGTTAAATAACCTAATAGTGTTGATACGGGCGTTAAACCCATACCATTCACCGTTTCACGCTTGGGGGGCTCTCGTGGCCTAGAGGTTAAGGTGTTCACCTCTCATTCAATAGGTCCTGTGTTCGAATCCAGGTAGCGATGAAAAAATTTTCTTCTCGAAAATTGTCTTCTTTCACCTCCTTTCCTGCTCTCTAGCTATGTTCTGTCGTTTGCTTTGGCCATCGCTTTCTGCCCCCACCCACTCACCTCCTTTGCCCCCTCCTCTGGGCTCCTGACTCTTTCTGCAGCTTTTCTACTGCTATTCCTTGGCTCTTTCTTACTGCTGTCTTTCTGCCACACCCCTGATCTTATGGTAGGAAAAATCTGCACCTAGCCTTCTCGGACAAGGGCGAAAAATCTCGGAAGTCCCGTGTGCAAGTTGCGCACGTTTAAGATCCCTTGGTGGTCCAAAAACCGATAAGCAAAATTCGAAATTTCCAACCAACAGAAAATGTTTATTGTGTTCCATGCGCTCATATGACCTCATGCAGTTGCGAGCGCTGTAAAACTCTTACCAAACAAAAACAACAAGCAACAAGCAAACAAACACACGCTTGTGTTCTCCAGTAATAAATTGCACTAGGCAGGGGAATGTTTTCCCCGCTATGTTCTCTTCTCTCTCTCTCTCTCTCTTTCCCTGATAGCTCCCCCAGGCTTGCCAACCTTCCCGAATTTTTCGGGAAATTCCTGAATTGCCATTGTCGTTCCCGAACCTTTCCCGAAATGGTGTGGGTGGTTGTTTTTTTTAGTAACTTTAGTAGCCTATCACAGAAGTGTGTGTCTGTGGCGCAATCAACATTCGAGAATTCAGTATCTCAAAAGTTGGCAAGCCTGCTCCCCCTTCCCATACTTTCCATTTATCTGACTGGCTGATATCCGTCCATTTGTCTGTTTATCTTTCTGTCTGTTTGTCTGGTGTGATCCAAGAATTACCCCGCAGGGCAGTGCCACTGACTGAAGTGTCTTTAGGCCATTCCTAAAGGGGGGACAGTTCTCGTTCAAGCACAGTAGAATTGTAAATGGGCTGATTCATCATGTCACGCTCATAGCTGTGCCTGATCTACAACAGGGAACTGCTGCTTTTTCTTTCCAAATCCTTTCTATCGTCGTTTTACCTCTACTTCTTTTGTATGTTTGTCACTCTCTTGTGAACTGCTATTTCCGGGGTGCCTTGATGGTCGAAGCAGACCTTGTGCTGTTGAGACTAGAGAGGTGAGCAGAGTAAGTCTGATTCCTTGTGAAGACTTCTCTGTTGACACCCACCCCTTGGCGCTCATATGACCTTATGCAGTTGCGAGCGCCGTAAAATCCTCTACAAAAACAAAAAAAATAAATCCAAGAATTGAAGTTGTGGGAAGTGCATCGGATGTGGTATTGTTCAGTGTTTCCTTGTTTTTTCTCTCAATTTATATTTTGTTGAATGGGCGATGATGTCTTTTGCTTACTCAGCCACAGGCCAAGAATTCCCTGGTCAGCGCTACGGACTATGAGAAGGACAAACAGGCAGAGTTTCAGCGCCGTGTCCTTGACCTGCTAGGAGACGAGCAAGCTGCCAACGCTGGCAAAGGTAAAACCTAACTCAAAAGTGCATTGCTGTCAACCAGTACGTTTAAAAAACTTATTTAACCCTATCTGTGTGCTATGGGGTCATTTTATACCCCTAGGGTTGTATTCTTCACATTTTAGAATGCTTCTGGTAAGAAGATCTCTTCGAAACTTTTAGTATTTCTTCAAAAATCATTTTGACAGACTACTATGCAAAGCATACGGATTGGATTAACGAGTAAATTTCCTCTTTGGAAAGTGGTGGCACTGAGTTCCCCACGCCATATGGATACGATAGTAAAACACAACGTACAGATAGGGTTAATAGTTTTTGGAAATCTGAGCATGAAAGTTTATTTTAGTGTTGGTTTCTGTCCCTGTTTCTCTGTTTTCTAGTGTTACTCCTCACGTACTTACTTATACTGAAGGAAAAATTATGGACACTGGAGAATGGATGTGCGAAGGATAATGAAAATGAAGCACATAAGTTTATTGTAGTTGTGTTTCTTACCATAGTTAGCTGTTGGGCATGAATTTGTAGAATACAAAAAATGTGTGTGAAGAGTTTGATGGGCAGTTACTTGGCCAATGCCCACCATCCTGACCCGCCCTGAGGGTAGAGTGTGTTTGGTTGTTTGTTGTTTGTTTTTTTTTGGGGGGGGGGGGTGAAAAGTTGGCAGCTGTAAGAATGGACATCAAACATGTAAGGCAAAACTGCTCAGGGTTCAGACTTTGTTCTGCTAGAGCTAATGTAGGATATGTAATGTTGAATTTATGAGTTGTTTTTTTTTTTTCCCCTGTACAGGATCCGAGACTGTCTCTGTGAGTAGTGTACTACCGGGGCTTACCTCCACCTCCCTATCCTCCTCCTCCTCGACCCCAGCGAGCTCAACAGCGACCTTCACCTTGTCTACATCATCAGTGTCGTCAGGGTCGGGCCAGGCGGCCACGTCTGCGGCCATCAGCACCAGCCTGGACTGTCTGAACAAACTGGTGCAGTCGGCCAGCTCGTCGTCGCCTCCCACCACCGCGGCACCGCAGGGCCAGTCTGTCGCGGCACCCGTGTCGGCCACTTCCCCCTCCTCGGCCCTCACGTCGCCCACCATCACGGTCGGCGGGCCGGTCACACTCACGCAGCTCCTGGCCTCGGATGATGGTGAGTTCACTCGCACACACTCGTGGCGCACAGGGGGGTGGGAAGGTGTCTGCAGCAGTTCACGACCTCGCTGCTTTCTTGTCCCATCTCTATTTTTTAAAACAGTGAAAATGTGACTTCATCTTAAGCTCACTCATTGTTATGAACTGTTTTCACTGTTATTAAAAATGGAGATAGGACAAGAAAGCACTGAGGTCATGTGGAGATAAGACAAGAAAGCACTGGGGTCATGAGTTTGTGTAAGTTAACAAGGGTTATGCGGAAGTTTTTTTCCTCCATTTTCTTTCTTCTTTCATTCCTTTTAATTTTGGCTATCATTTCTCTTTGTGACCAGCGCCTGTGCTGCAGTGGTTAGACACTTTGCTGCTGCACGTAAGTGGGCCCGGGTTCGACGTCCGCATGGGGGAGAATTTACATCGAGTATCTAGGTTTTTCTGTTGAAATGTTTGTATCCCTCTCAGCCTGGCTTGGCACTGTGTGACATGACCTTATGCTCTACTCAAACAAACTGAAGATGTGACATGAATTGTGTTCTTCACAAACAAACAAACAGACAATGTGACATGAATTGTGTTCCTCACAAACAGACAAACAAACAAAGTGACATGAATTGTGTTCCTCACAAACAGACAAACAAACAAACAGACAATGTGACATGAATTGTGTTCCTCACAAACAGACAAACAAACAAACAAACCAACAAAGTGATATGAATTGTGTTCCTCACAAACAGACAAACAAACAAACAGACAATGTGACATGAATTGTGTGCCTCACAAACAGACAAACAAACAAACAAACAAACAAACCAACAAAGTGACATGAATTGTGTTCCTCACAAACAGACAAACAAACAAACAAACAAACAAACTGTGTGACATGTCCTTTTGTCATTCCAGCCTCCAAGACGTCCACTGTGAGCTCTCTGGCCGCTCAGACGACCTTGGCCTCTGGACTCACCTTCTCAGGTAACTGTCCTCCACTGATGTCCCTCCTTGTCCTACATATGTTTTTGTGTTTGTCCTACATAGTTGGACATGAAGGTTTTGCTCTACAGAGGTTTGCAAGCTTGTCGTGCTTCAGTGCTTTTGACAACAATGTATAAAAAGTGACGTCACTGTCTTGAGAAGTAACGACAATGTGCGAGATGTAACACTGGTGTGTGAGAAGTAACGTCATTGTGTAAGAAGTAACAACCAAGTGTAAGAAGTAACAACAATGTGTGAGAAGTAACAACAACAATGTGTGAGAAGTAACAACAACAATGTGTGAGAAGTAACAACAACAATGTGTGAGAAGTAACAACAACAATGTGTGAGAAGTAGCACCAATCTGTGAAAAGTAACAACGGTGTTTTAGAAGTAACATTAGTGTGTGAGAAGTTCCAATGTTATTAATAGATGAGAAGTAACAGCAATGTGTAATATCGGTGTTTCAGAAGTATCAACAATGTGTGAGAAGTAACATCAGTGTGTGAGAAATGAATCAACGTATAGATAGTAACGATATGTGAGAAGTAACAACATTGTGTGTGAGAAGTATCATCAATGTGTGAGATGTAACGTCTATGTGTGAGAAATGAATCAATGTATAAGAAGTAACAACAATATGTGAGAAGTAACAACATTGTGTGTGAGAAGTATCATCAATGTGTGAGATGTAACATCTATGTGTGAGAAATGAATCAATGTATAAGAAGTAACAACAATATATGAGAAGTAACAACATTGTGTGTGAGAAGTATCATCAATGTGTGAGATGTAACAAAATGAATCAACGTATAAGAAGTAACAACAATATGTGAGAAGTAACACCATTGTGTGTGAGAAGTATCATCAATGTGTGAGATGTAACAAAATGAATCAATGTATAAGAAGTAACAACAATATATGTGAGAAGTAAAATCAGTATGTGAGATGTAATGCTGCTGTTTGTGTTTCAGGAAAGCCGTTGAGCAGTCCGTCGTCAGCAGGGGTGGGTGTTGCAACGTCCAACAACGTGGCGACGACATCAACAATTCCCCCGGCTCAGAGCGTCGCCAGTGCTCTGGCGTCTTCCGCTGCTCCTCTGGCTGGGGGGTTCATCTTCGGATCACTGACCTCTGCACCTACAGCGTCTGGCAACAGCGGTCCACCCACCCTAGCCAGTGCTGCCAGTTCTACTACAGCGCAGAGTGACCCTGTGGGCGGTCGGGCGGGTGTCTCTCTTACGGCCGGCGGCTCTAACACAGGTATGGCTGGGCAGGTCCCCCCGGCTGTGGTCAGCTTTGGTGCGGCCACTTCGCTCGGTGCTGCTTCTTCAACCCTGGCCAGCCCGGGGACGTTTTCCTTTGGTTCCACGACTCCTTCGTCAACATTATCATCGTCTCAATCCCAGCCTGTTGTCGGTGGCTTCAACTTCTCGGTGGGAGCTCCCGCGACTCTTTCCGCGGGCTCATCAAGTACATCGGCCGCGCAGCCGCCCGCTTACAACTTTGGGAACTCTGTCAGTTCGAGTTTGAGTTCTGCCGGTCAAGTCCTGGGTTCCCTCACGCAGCCAGCCTCCGCACTTTCAGGTCCGTCTGCGAGTAGAATGCTGCAAAGCCCGCAGAACTTCTCTTTGGGCTCGACCGTCTCGACCGCTCTGTCTTCGGCCGCGCCATCGCTGTCTTTTCCCGCTCCTCAAACAGTCTTGGCTACAACAAGTACCGCTCCGACTGGGCTGTCCGTGTTTGGGTCAGCCGGCAACACCACCGGCCTGGCATCTGCTTTATCAGCGACCGCCTCAAGTGTGGCGGGATTTACTGGTTTTGGTGGGACACCCGTTTCCACGGCGATGACACAGCCTCCAAGTTTTGCTGCCGTCTCGTCGACCGGGCCTGCCTCTGGCTTTTCCTTTACTTCAGGTAAATCCATCAGAGTGTCTGTGTCTTTGTACAGGTAAATCTGTCAGTGTCTTTGTGTCTTTGTACAGGTAAATCTTTCAGTGTTTCTGTATCTTTTTACAGGTAAATCTATCAGTGTCTCTGTGTCTTTGTACAGGTAAATCTATCAGTGTCTCTGTGTCTTTGTACAGGTAAATCTGTCGGTGCCTCTGTGTCTCTACAGAGGTAAATCCATCAGTGTGTCTGTGTCTTTGCACTGCTAATTCCTTCAGTGTGTCTGTGTCTTTGTACTGGTAAATCCTTCAGTGTCTCTGTACTGGTAAATCTGTCGGTGCCTCTGTATTCCTCGCAGTATTCCACACTAACTCTCCTTGCATCCGTCACACAAACTCTCCCTGTATCCCTTAACTCTTCATATCCGGTGAGCTGGTGGGAGCGGCTCGGCGTGAAGTGGGTTTGGCCGGCGAGCCACTTACAACGGCTCGCTACACTAGCCTTCATTAAATACACGCGAAAGTTACACTTCACGACATCAACCGAAATTATGGTCTCAAATGCCGAAATAGGTCTTTTTCTGTTTGTAGTTTCATTTTGTGGCGTTTGCGCGGGCGCTTTTAATGCTAGATTTGATGGCTTGTTTCCAAACAGCTGATTTTCTGTGTCTAATTTGTTTGTATTGGTTAGGGAGATTATCGTGGCAGGAGATTGCTCCTGAAATAATTATAGTGACAGTTTTCTTGTTTGGATTATACTGAGACAAATTTTCATTCCATTTGGATATTATAAATCTAGATCTAGATGTTGGATCTTGTTGAGGCTCTATCTATTCTGGTTAGTTCATCGTAATATGTAGGCCTCTTCTATGTGAATGTGACTTTTTTATATATGTAGTTATTGCACACTTCATTTTACACCTGGAAACTTCAAAGAATTACTCAAAATTACTTTGAAAATGTGCATAAAGACACTGTTTTCATATATAGGTATATTTATTCAAACAAAACTATGAATGTAAGCCTTTGATTTATTGTATAACAAAGTGTGTATATATATAGAAATCTAGATCTAGATCTAGCTGTGTTTACACTTTTCATGCTGAATGTAGGTTCTGATCTGATACAACATTTTTTATTTGGGTGTATTTCAAAAGGATGAGCTTCAAAGTAGCTACTACAGCCACCATAGATGTAATCCTAGAATGTTTATCAACATTTTTGCTTCTCTTACTTTGGCTCTGTGTTCAAGTTTTATAAAGTTACACCCATATTTGGGTGAACGGTGTTATGTAATATTGCAACTTTTTTTGGTGCTAATGGCCATTTGCTTCAATAGTCTAGTTTTATTCTTCAGTAAAGGCATCTAAAATGAACACCAATAAATGCATCTTTCATTACTGAACACAAACATACCGAAAGTTTTGATGTGGGCCTAGTAGATTGAAAGTTGTATATATAGACTTTTGTAACCCACCCTACTGCTGTAGGATCAGTCCCTGGGAGGCTTCGGTCAGAACGAAAATCCTCTATCGAAATGAAGAGTCAAACTCTCCCTGTATCCCTCACACAAACTCTCCCTGTATCCCTGTATCCCTCACACAAACTCTCCCTGTATCCCTCACACAAACTCTCCCCGTATCCCTGTATCCCTCACACAAACTCTCCCTGTATCCCTCACACAAACTCTCCCTGTATCCCTCACACAAACTCTCCCTGTATTCCTCAGCAGGTCCCACCACCAGTCCAGCCCCCACCGCCCCCACCAACACTTTGACCGGGTCCGGGGGTTTCAATTTTGCCGCCATGACCTCCAGCAGCCAATCACAGCAGAGCCAGAGCTCGGCCGGCGCTGGCGCGGGAACGTTTGTGTTTGGCTCGCCCGCCGCGACGGGAGCAGGGGCTGGTAACTCTGTATTTGGAGCCGGGGGAGCCAGGCCAGCAAGTACCACCAGCGGCCAGTCGCAAGCTTCCGTGTTTGGTGGCGTAGCCACCGTGGTGTCTAGTAGCAGCCAGCCTGCGGGGGTGAGTGGCGGAGCGTTTGTGTTCAGTCCTTCAACAGGGGCAGCGGCCAACAGTCGTCCAACCACGCAGTCTGGCTCTGGGGGCTTCGGCACTGCTTCAACCACGTCAGCGTCCGCCTCTTTTGCCTCTCCGGGCTCTCAGCAGCAGCAGCAGCCGCCGCCTAATCCGTTTGGTGCCAGTAACGTGGCCGCAGCGTCATCTGTTCCTGGTTCTTCTGTGTTTGGCGGACCGGCCCCAGGCTTCGGCGCGGCACCTCAAAGTTCACAACAACAGCAACAACAACAACTAGGTCAGACAAACCCAGCCCAGCCCGCCGTGTTTGCTTCGAACACATCGGCCAACAACACGGCAGGGGGCTTTGCCTTTGGCCAGATGGCCGCAGCCCCCGTAGCCCCACCCTCCACCTCCAATACCCCCTTCGCCTTTGGTTCTACAGCCCCCACAGCCCCGCCCACCACCTCTAGTACCCCTTTCGCTTTTGGTTCCACAGCCCCTGCCTCCACCTCCAGTAGCCCCTTCGCCTTCGGTTCTGCTGCCCCTGCAGCCCCATCCACCACCTCCAGTAGCCCCTTCACCTTCGGATCTACAGCCCCCGCGGCCCCTTCTTCCACCTCTGGGAGCCCCTTTGCCTTCGGTTCTACAGCCCCCGCAGCTCCTACCTCCACCTCTAGCAGCCCCTTCGCCTTCGGCTCGACAGCCCCTGCAGCCAGTGGTACAAGTCTGTTTGGAGCGCCGGCCCCACAAGGGGCCAACAACCTGTTTGCCCCCGCGCCCGCTGCCACATCGGCGCAGACAGCAGCCCTCGGTGGCTCAGCCGGTTCGGTGTTTGGCGGAGGGAGCGCCACGGCATTTGGAGGGGCGACGTTGACCACGACTGCATCTGTGTTTGGGGGAAGCGCTTCAGCCGCACCACCGGCCTTTGGGACCACCCAGAACAACCCGGCCGCTGCTGGGTTTGGAACCGTCGCGGCCAACCCAAACCAGAGCCAGCCCTTCTCCTTTGGCACGTCTGCCACGGCTACGGGCAAACCGGGGCCAGCAGGGTTCGGGGCCAGCCCGGCGGGCACATTTGCCACGTCTTCTGCCTTCGGGGCTAAACCCACGGCGTCTGTGTTCGGATCCAGCACCTCCAACCCGTCAGGCCCAGGGTTCGGTGCGACGAGCGCCAGCGCGAACGCCGGCTCAGCGTTTGGTGGCTTCTCTTCCAGCCCGGCATTCGCGGCCAGTCCGCAGAAACCATCGACGTTTGGCACCGCGGGTTTCGGTACCTCTCCCAGCCCGGCATTTGGCGGCGCTCACAACAACAACGCCGCCGCCCCGTTTGGTGGTCCCACCTCCCCGAATCAGCCCCCAGCCTTTGGCTCGCCGACGGTTACCGCGAATCAAGGTATGAATCCATCAGCTTTTGGGGGGAGCAGTGTGGCAGGTGCGTCGTTGTTCGGTGCTGCGAAACCTGGCGGGTTCGGTAGCCCGGCAAGCACCCAAGCCGCGCCATTTAGCTTCTCTGGCAACTCTGCCGGCAGTGTTGGCCAGCCCCCACAGAACAACGCTTTTGGAGCTCAGCCTAATAATGCCGGTGAGTCAATCTGGGATAATTACAAGAATGATGATTGTTTCTTGTGTCCGGGTTAAGTTTAGTTTAGTTTTAGTAAGTGTTTTACGGCACTTGCAACACAATAAGGTTGTATAAGTGCCGAAGATTAGAGGTGTTACAAGGGAGCAACAAACACACAAAAAAAGGAAGGGAGATAAGGACGATAGGTGTCTGATAGGAAAGAAGAAGCAAAACCACACCAGAGCACCCGCCAACCACCCACCCGAGTTAGGTGTGCCTGAAAGCTTTTTACAATTGGAATACTATAGATCTTATGCAGTTGCAAGCACCGTAAAGCACTTTCCAAAAGAAAAGGAAAAAAAAGAATACTATAGATTTCTTTTTTTTTTTCAATATGCAAGAGCTGTTTACAAATGATATTCTATACAGTTGAAAAACGTTGTAAATTGTAGATGCCATCTGATTATTTAATGACAATCACCTATACAAAGTGCCACTTCACATTTCCCTCATTGCAGTTTTTTTACCATGTGTATTATAATTATAATGAATAATGACCCTGTCTAAAACATCCACCTGTCTAAGCCGGCCACTTTTCTTCTCAACAACAGGTGACCACCCTAGACAATTTTGACCCTTGTAATTTTTTTGTAAGTATGCTCTAAAGACAATCTGTTTATAACAATCACCTGTGCAAACAGACACTTCCCATCCCCCTCACCCATTACGTTAAAAAAATTATTATAATAATAATAACACTGAGGAAGACGTACACCTGTCTAGGGCGGCCACTTTACTCCGCGGCAATGGATGGTCATCTTGGAAAATTTTGACTTTTTAATTTTTTTCAAATGTGCAAGATGTCTTTAGGTCATTCCCAAAGGAGGGATATTAACATGTTCTTATGCAGAGTAGAATTGTAAACGGCCTGATTTATCAATGTCATGCTCACATACTGTGCCGGAACAGCATAGGGGGAACTGCTGCTTTTTATTTCCTAATTCTTACTATCGTCATTGTCCTCTACTTCTTTTGTATGTTTGTCACTCTCTTGTGAACTGCTATTTCCGGAGTGCCTTGATAGACGAAGCAGACTTTGTGTTGTTGAGACTAGAGAGGTAAGCAGAATAAGCCTTAGTCCCAGTTTGGACTTCTCTGTTGACACCCACCCCTTGGTGCTCATATGACCGTATGCAGTTGCGAGGGCCGTAAAACCTTACTTAAATTAAAACAAATGTGCAAGAGCTGTTGGGCGTTGTCAAAGATTTGTGGCCGTGATGATGTTCTATATCTGTGTGACGTACGTGTGAGACAGAATACAGTTTCCGTGGAGGAAGTCACCGAGATCTGTTTGTGTTTCAGCCTCGTCTGGCTTCAACTTTGGCCAGGCGGCTGCCAGTCCTGGTGGTGGCGGAGGTGGTGGCTTCAACTTTGGCGCTGCGACCCAGCCGTCGGCCGGCCTTGGAGGATTCAACTTCGCTGCCGCTGCGGGCTCAGGGGGGCCCAACTTTAACTTCAGTAAGTTCAGATAAGTTTTTAACACTTGGCAGTCACTTGGCGCCATACAGGGATGCCAAATGTCAGGTTTTTCCGGGGTTTTTTCATCCGTTGGAATTACAAAGGAAAGGGGAGAGGTAAGAGAGAATTTGTTTTTGTTTGCTCATTTAAAAGCTTTACAAGGTTCGGTTTAGGTGAGATGTGATGCTCCGCTCATTTTCAGGGGGGGGAGGGGGGTTTCAAATATCATTTGGCATCCCTGGCAATAATGCAGCGGTGAAAGTTATGCGTTCTGGTCACCTGGCGCAGTTCTGCGCCTGGCCCGAGAAGTTCGTTGCAGTCACCCTCTTAGCTGGGTGACCAGATGGGGTATTTTGTACAGCTGGCTGTGTTGCTGCTGTAAGTATTAAATGTAGATGTTTTTTCGCCCCCATCAACACATTTTAGGTCTTTTAACCAGGTGGGCTTCCGACCCTGCCTGTCAGGGCCAAACCTGGGTGAGAGGGATACATACAACGTCCCAGCAGGAGGACCGAGATACTCGATAAAAAATGTACTCCCCGCTTGGGAATGGAACTCCGGCCTCCTGTGTGGGACAGCAAAGTTGCCTCACTGCTGCACCACAGAAGCCTGTGTTCAGTAAGTGTTTGACTGTGTGCTGTTAACTCCTGTGTCTGGTCCAGGTGTGTCGCGGGGCTGAGAGCACACAGATTCTGAAAATGTCAATGGGTGGTTGGTGGGTGCTCTGGTGTGGTTTGCTCCTTCTTTCCTCTTAAGTGGGTGGTTGGCGGGTGCTCTGGTGTGGTTTGCTCCTTCTTTCCTTTCAAACATCTATCGTCCTTATCTCCCCTTCTTCTTTTTTATGTTTGTTACTCTCTTGTAACACCTCTAATCTTCTGGCGCTCATATGACCTTATGCAGTTGCGAGCGTCGTAAAACCTCTACTAAAACAAAAAACTTTCCTCTTAAGCATCTATCGTCCTTATCTCTCCTCCTTTTTTACGTTTGTTGTTACTCTCTTGTAACACCTCTAATCTTCGGCACTTATATAACCTTATTGTGTTGCAAGTGCCGTAAAACTAAACTAAACTGAAAATGTCAAGTCCATATTAACTCTTTCAAATGTCAGGTCCATAGTAGCCTCTGAAAATGTCAAGTCCATTTTAGCTTTTGTTAATGTCAAGTCCATATCGGCATTGAGAGATTTTTGTTATGTCCTTTTTGTGGGTGGTTGGTGGGTGCTCTGGTGTGGTCTGCTTCTTCTTTCCTATCAAACATCTATCGTCTTTATCTCCCCTCTTTCTACATTGTGTTTATTACTCTCTTGTAACACTGACTTCTAATCTTCGGCACTTATATGACCTTATTGTGTTGCAAGTGCCGTAAAACCCTTACTAAAACTAAACTGTCTTTTCTGTAGTGTGTCCTTGAGCGTGACACTTCAATAGCAATGACATTAGATGCTGTGAGCTGAGGAGTAAGAGGATTGAATCAGCAGACGGGGAAAATATTTTTGGCTAGAGAGCATCAAGTGGGTGATTGGTGGGTGCTCTGGTGGGGTTTGCCCAGCCAGGCTTCTTTCCTATCAAACTTCTATCTTCCTTTTTATCTGTCCTTTTTTTTGTGTGTGTGTTTGTTACTTTTTTGTAACACCTCTAATCTTCAGCACTTATGTGACCTCATTGTGTTGCAAGTGCCATAAAACTCTTACTGCGCGCTCATATGACCTTACGCAGTTGTGAGCGCCGTAAAACCCAATACTACTACTACTACTAAACTCTTACTGAAACTAAAAACATGACATATCAAGTGTGTCTATCATTGTGTTGACGACACATTGTGTCCCACTGAGCCAGGTTTTTGTGGATCTGATCTCATCCTTTCTGCATTCATCCATCCCCACCAGGGCAGTGCTACTGACTGAAGTGTCTTTAGGCCATTCCCAAAGGGGGGATATTAACTTGTTCTTATGCACAGTAGAATTGTAAATGTGCTGATTTATCAATGTCATGCTCGTACTGTGCCGGAACAACATAGGTGTGACTGCTGCTTTTCCTTTCCTCATCCTTACGATAGTTATTTTCCCTCTACTTCTTTTGTATGTTTGTCATTCTCTTTTGAACTGCTATTTCCGGGGCGCCTTGATAGTCGAAGCAGACTTTGTGCTGTTGAGGTAGAGAGGTGAGCAGAGTAAGTCTGATTCCCTGTTTGGACTTCTCTGTTGACACCCACCCCTTGGCGCTCATATGACCTTATGCAGTTACGAGGGCCGTAAGAAACCTTACTAAAACTAAAGAACTGGTCCTTTCTGTCTCCCCAGGTGCCACGCCCAGCAACCCCAACCTGGGCACACAGCAGGCGCCCGGCGCGGTGCAGAGACCCAGAGCGGCGGCCAGGCGGACCCAGCGGCGAGGGCCACGGCGATGAGATACACTAACACATATACACACACACGCACACACACACACACATACACTCACACTCACACAAACTGAAAAGGGCACATTGACGAAATACCCACACATATAGAGACATGTCGATGAAACACACACATAGAATCTATATATATATATATTGATAAAAATATGTGTACACACACACACACATAGAAGGCCTTATCGATGAAATGAACACTTTTACGGGCCCCATCAATAGAATAAACGCACACTCAAATCGATAAAACATACACATGTTAATAAACTTCACAAATATATACACACTTTGATAAAATACACCCATACCATACACACACATCAATAAAATACATAAATCAGTTTTTTAAAAAAGAAAAAAGTACAGATACACAGGTACCGGGGCACATTGACGTTCATAATTTTGTGTTGTGAGGTTTTTTATTAAGTTCTGTCACTGCCCTGAGAGAGTTGCATGTTTGGTTTGGCTTTGTTGTACATAATTTATGTGTTGTCCTCTGTAAGAACTACTTGGAAGTGCTCACATTTTATATAAAACTCTGCAATAAATGTAGTTGCAAAGAAAGTTCATGGAATTTTAGTTCTAATTATTGGATCAGTTTCTTGTTGGAAGTTTGTGTGAGGGAAATTCCAGGTCTGAAATCAGTTGAGCCCTCGGAACCCTAGGGATTGTACAGTTGTGTTTGTTCCTACTATAATTGTATGGCAGGTCTAGAGTTTCCCTATACATGTATTTTTATAGTAACTTATCCTTTCCCCCACACCCCCCCATAACTGAGATAGGTCTTGAAACATTGACTGTTATTTGAAATAAAACTCCTATCAACAATTGTGTTATCTCCTTCAATGTATTTCGCATTCTCGTCACTGTCCAGCGTATTTCACGGGTGGTTGGCGGGTGCTTTGGTGTGGTTTGCTCCTTCTTTCCTGTCAAATATCTGTCCTTCTGATCTCTCCTTTTTCTTTTTTGTGTTTGTTTCTCTCTTGTAACATTTCTAATCTTCAGCACTTATATGAACTAATTGTGTTGCAAGTGCCGTAAAACACTTACTAAAACTTATCTCCTGCTTCTTCTTTTTTTGTGTGTTTGTTTCTATCTTGTAACACCTCTTATCTTCGGCAATTATGTGACCTGATTGTGTTTCGAATTTTGTAAAATCATAATAAAACTAAACTGTAGTATATTTCTCATTCTCGTCGTGTACAATAAACTTACACAACTACAGAAATGTGGTTTCTTAGGACACAGTTGAGCACTATTTTTTTTTTAATTAACTGGGTGGTTGGCGGGTGCTCTGGTGTGGTTTGCTCCTTCTTTTTCGGGTTTGTTACTCTCTTGTTACACCTCTAATCTTGCACACTTATATTTGACCTAATTGTGTCGTGTAATTGCCGTAAAACTTTCACTATAACAAAATAGAAAAAAAAAACACTCCAAAAACAGCTTGGAAAAACAACTACAGTTTAGGTGGCGTCGTTAGCCTAGTGGTTAGGCTACCGGACTCGTAATCGTGAGATTGCTGCGGATTCGGGGGTTCAAGCCTCAGCTCGGTCCGACACTGTGTCCTTGGGAAAGGCACTTTACACAAATTTCCTATTTGGCTTGGTCCTTTCGGCGATGGACGTTTAACTCGGAGGCCCCGCCTCTTAAATAACCTAATAGTGTTGATAGGGGCGTTAAACCTATACCATTTCACCATTTCATTTTTTCATCAACTACAGTTTCTGGAACACTTGAACTTGAAGAAACCCAGAAGCCTTGATCGTCTTGTTCTAACTGAAAAAATCATAGGGGTAGACCTAGAGAAACTTGCTGAGAGAACTTTTTTTCTGTGTTGAGTGTTGGTATTTTACAGCGACACAATTTAGATCAGTGTGCCCTATCTGTACGTCGTGTTTTACTACATGTATCGTATCTATACGACGTGGGGAACTCTGTGCCACCATTTTCCAAAGATGAAATTTACTCGTTAATCCGATCCGTACGCTTTGCATAGCAGTCTGTCAAAATGATTTTTGGAGAAATACTGAAAATTCAAAGAGATTTTCGCACTAGAACTAGAAGTAGAAGTATTCGAAACTATGAAGAATACAACCCCGGGGGTACAAATAAATGACAACCAGGCGTACGGATAGGGTTAAGAGGCAGGCAGAGAGGGACACATGAACAACATCCCAGCAGACGAGACTCGATACATTCTCCCCACAAGAGACAGACCTGCCACTCATCCCGAGCCCCCCCCCCCGCCAGTGCTACTGACTGAAGCTGTTTTTAGGCCATTCCCAAAGTGGGAATATTTACATGTTCTTATGCACAGTAGAATTGTAAATAGGCTGATTTATCAATGTCATGCTCTTACTGTGCCGGAACAACATCGGGGACCTGCTGCTTTTTCTTTCCTAATCCTTACTACCGTCATTTTCCCTCTACTTCTTTTGTATGTTTGTCACCCTCTTGTGACCCGCTATGTCCGGGTTGCCTTGATACATAATACATGTAGTCGAAGCATTGTGCTGTTGAGGCTAGAGAGGTGAGCAGAGTTTAAAGCCCCCATCCCCCGTTTGGACTTCTCTGTTGACATCCACCCCTTGGCACTCGTATGACCTTTTGCAGTTGCGAGCGCCGTAAACTGAAACTTCTACTAAAACAGAACAACAAAACTAAAACATCTACTAAAAAACAAAACAACAAAACTAAAACATCTACTAAGAAACAAAACAACAAAACTAAAACATCTACTAAGAAACAAAACAACAAAACTAAAACCTCTACTAAAAAAACAAAACTAAAACCTCTGCTATAACTTCCAAGTTAAGAGGCTGGCTTCCGACCCGGGCTGAGAGGGACACATACCATGTACAAAATTGTACAACATCCTAGCACAAAGACAGACTCGATCAATTCTCCCCACTTGAGACAGACCTGCTGCCACTCATCCCGATTTTTGGGGGGCTCTCGTGGCCTAGAGGTTAAGGTGTTCGCCTCTCATTCAATTCGTCCCGTGATCGAATCCGGATAGCGAGCGACGGAAAATTTTCTTCTCTAAAATGTATCTTCTTTCACATCCTTTCCTGCTCTCTAACAATGTTCTGTCGTCTGCTTTCGTCTCCACTTTCTGCCCTCACCCCTTCACCTCCTTTGCCCCTTCCTCGGGGCTCCTGACTCTTTCTGCAGCCTTTCTACTGCAACTCCCTGGCTCCTTCTTACTGCTGTCTTTCAGCCACACCCCTAATTTTGTGGTAGATAAGATCTACAAAGAGCCTTCTCGGATAAGTGTGTAAAATCCTGGAAGTCTCGTGTGCAAGTTGCGCATGTCAAAGATCCCCTGGTGGTCCAAAATTCGATAAAGAGTAGGCTTCGGCCGCTATCAGTGCAAAATTCAAAATTTCCTACCAACTGAAAAATGTTTACTGTGTCCCGTGTGCCGTGCGCTCATACTCATATGACCTTATGCAGTTGTGAGCACCGTAAAATGCTTTTTAAAAAAAAGAAAGAAAAAAAGAGGCAGAATTCCGACCCAGGCTGGGAGGGATACATGTACAACATGCCAGCAGACAGACGGAAATACTCTGCCTCTCATACCCCTCCCCCCCTCAAACTCAAACCTCAAACAACCCGATTTTAAAACATTTTTTGGGGGGGGGGGGGGGGGGGGGGGGGGGTTTTTTTTGGCCCTTTAAAAAAATAATTTTTTTTTGCCCCAAACAAACCCGATTTATATCTATTTATTTTTTGCCTCTCTCTCTCTCTCTCTCGATTTAAAAAAAAATAATTTTTTTTTGCCTCAAACCTCAAACACAACCCGATTTGTAAATGTTTTGTCTCAAACCTCAGAAAACCCGATTTTTTAAACAAAAAATTGTTTTTGTCTGAAACCTCAAACAACCCGATTTTTTGGGGGGCCTCAAACAAGATAAATTTCCCCCCCTTTTTTTCTCACATCAAACCTCAAACAACCCGATATATATTAATTTCCCCC
>NW_004798017.1:71894-74133 GCF_000002075.1 Aplysia californica | reverse complement strand
GGTTTGAGGGGGAAAAAACAATATTTAAAAATGATGTTGTTTGGGGTTTGAGGCATATAATATCTGTCTCTCCCGCTCAATATCAGTCGTAAGACGCAGTGTTTTCGAAAGGCAAAAAAGTGACTTTCTTTCCATGAAATTTTTGTTTTTTGAATCAACTGAAAGTTTGATGTCTTCTGCTTCATTTAAGATAAAAATAAACGACTATAATCGACTATAAATCTCAAGGCTCTATCTAAATTCTAAGACCCCATTGCTATGGAACCATGTAGCTCAACTTCGAAGGCCAATTTTTCCTTTCCGTGTTTCCTCACCTCGCACTATTAAAAGTTCAGTATTTTCGTCAAATAAGGTCATATTTACTTCATTCTTGTTTTAAATTGTACGGAAAAGGTGATCGTTTTTTAAAAATAATGTTAACTCAGTTTTGAAATTTCCTTTATATGACTTTCACCTTCCTCTGCTCTCCTTCTCGTTTGTTTTTTCCTCACTTATTTTTACTTTCTTTCCATAAGTAGATCAGTTGAGCATCTGATGCTGTTTGAATGTCCGTCCAATCTCCAGTTAGTTAAGTGTCTGGGTGTAAAATTTCTGAATTCCTGAGAGAGATAACAGATGTAGACTTGATTTCTTTAGATTTAGACCTCAGCAATTTAGACAAGAGATGACCAGATGTAATAATGAGACGTAATGTGGACTTGATTTCTTTAGATTTAGACCTCAGCAATTTAGACAAGAGATGACCAGATGTAATAATGAGACGTAATGTGGACTTGATTTCTTTAGATTTAGACCTCAGCAATTTAGACAAGAGATGACCAGATGTAATAATGAGACGTAATGTGGACTTGATTTCTTTAGATTTAGACCTCAGCAATTTAGACAAGAGATGACCAGATGTAATAATGAGACGTAATGTGGACTTGATTTCTTTAGATTTAGACCTCAGCAATTTAGACAAGAGATGACCAGATGTAATAATGAGACGTAATGTGGACTTGATTTCTTTAGATTTAGACCTCAGCAATTTAGACAAGAGATGACCAGATGTAATAATGAGACGTAATGTGGACTTGATTTCTTTAGATTTAGACCTCAGCAATTTAGACAAGAGATGACCAGATGTAATAATGAGACGTAATGTAGACTTGATTTCTTTAGATTTAGACCTCAGCAATTTAGACAAGAGATGACCAGATGTAATAATGAGACATAATGTAGACTTGATTTCTTTAGTACTTAATTAGACAAGAGATGAGGAAATATAATGCTGAGACAGATATTATAGACTTTAATGTCTTCGGAGCTCAGCTCTTCAGACAAGATAAGACGTAATGTAATGCTGAGGCGAAATATTATGTAGACCTAATTTGTTTAGACCGCAGCTCTTTAGATGCGAGATATCGTAATAATGAGCCATATATAGACATATGTAGACTTGATTTCTCTAGACCTCAGCACTTTAGACAAGAGATGGCGAAATGTAACGGTTCGCCATGACAGCCAGCAGATGTGGACTCGATGTCTTCATAACTTTAAGTTTTAGCTGTCCCCGTGGTTTTATGCACCTGGCATGATTTAGCAAAATTTGATCATTTTTTGCATAAATTTTGATTATTTTTCTTTATCATTCTTTGTTAAAATTAACAGAATCGCATAATTTCACATTTTTTGGGCCCAGTTTGCATAATTTCAGAATTTTTCTTGCATAAAACGACGGAGACAGTTTTAGGAAAAGATCGCGGAACAACGAGACAGGTCCCAGCACAGACGTTACCAATAATTGGCAATAATAGAGGAAGAAACTTCCAAGAGAAGGACGTGTTTCTGTAGTTCTAATAATAATAATAATAGTAGTAATAATAATAATAATAATAATAATAATAATAATAAATAGCATTTGTATAGCGCATAATTATCCCCGCTCAACTACAGGCTCTATGCGCTTTACACTATATTATTACCCCAGCAGACCATAGAACACTCGGAAACATTCTCAGCTCCCCGGGAAGCATATTATTATAGTGCAAGCAGCTGATTAAGCGCCCAAACACTAACAAACTGACAAGATCTTTCGCTGTCTATAGCCGGGTACCCATTCCCACCTGGGTGAAGTGAGGAAAATTCGTGTAAAGTGCCTTTCCCAAGGACACAACGTCGGGCCCCTGACGGGATTCGAACCCACGACCTTACGGTTGCGAGTCCGAGAGACTAACCACTAGGCCACCGACGCCACTGC
>NW_004798017.1:58496-71794 GCF_000002075.1 Aplysia californica | reverse complement strand
AGAAGGCTAGGTGTAGATCTTTCCTACCACCAGAAGATCAGGGGTGTGGCTGAAAGACAGCAGTAAAAAGGAGCCAAAGAGAAGCAGTGGAAAGGCTGCAGAAAGAGTCAGGAGCCCAGAGGAGGGGGCAAAGGAGGTGAGGGGGTGGGGGCAGAAAGTGGAGACGAAAGTAGAAGACAGAACTTTGCCAGAGAGCAGGAAAGGAGGTGAAAGGAAACAATTTTAGATAAGAAAAATATTTTGGTCTCTAGCCGGATTCGAACCCGGGACCTTTGAATGAGAGTGAGAGGTGAACACCTGAACCTCTTGGCCATGAGAGCTCCCCTAACCCCGGTGTACCGTACAATCGTGTTTGCTACACGGGAAAATAGTTCATAATAAGTATCATAACCCGGGAGCTTCGGCGAAAATCCCTTTGTGACATATTTAAGGCACTGGGTTGATGCTTCGTAGTGTTCCGAAATCAAGGTTATCCTAAACCCTGAAGATGTTCGGAACCAACCAGGTAACCACCGGAAGAAACCACCTCATAGAAAGTAAGTAATTGGGTTCGAAGTCGATTCCTACTATTCCTAGCTTTCAATAATTGGGAACCTAGCCGCCCAGCACTATTGGGAAGGGGCGCATGCTCTTTAAAAATCTCAAGAGTCGTGGCCATTATTTCGTGAAAATACACTGGGATGTCATTTATTTTTGCTGGGATAGTGGTGAAAACGTTAGTTACATTTACTTTTGTTAGCGTTCTTCCTGGAAACTTATTAGAAGACCGCTGAGTTACGACAGCTCAGTGACTACCCCATGTCAATGAAAACTTCCTACCTTTTTAGACACAATAAATCTTAAATTTTGTTGACCAAACATGAACACATGATCAAAATTATTATGTCTTTGTTAAGTATACAATATGAAGGATTAAAAGGTTTGATTAACCTTTATAACTCCATATGTTTGGCTGGCCTTTTCCCTGTGGCATCCGTCTTCTTTTTTTTTTTCCTCCCTTGTCCTGATTTTGGTGCCGTCTTTGTTGGTTACGTAAATGTAAGATCACGGAACAACGAGACAGGTCCCAGCACAGACGTTACCAATAATAGAGAAAGAAACTTCCAAGAGCAGGACGTGTTTCTGTAGTTCTACATTGGTAGACCAGAGTGAACTGTGAACAATGAGGTTCGGAGCAAGCTATAGCTGGCCACTTCCCCGTCGTGTCTGAGGAGTCCGTGACAATCGTTTCTTCTTCTCATTTCAGTGCCGCTGTCTTTTACGCCAACATTGACAGAAGCTAGATAATTTATTGAAGAAGGCGGGCTTTTAAAAAAGTTTGTTTTAGTAAGGTTTTACGGCTCTCGCAACTGGGTAAGGTTACATGAACGCTAGAAGTCGGGCTTTAACCTCGCCTGTCAAAGTCAACCCGAACTGAAAGGTAGGGACACAATGCCTCAGCAGAAAGATCGAGATACGCAATACAAATTCTCCCCTCTCGGGAATTGAACTCAGGTTTTCTGCGTGCGACGACGACGTCAGAGTGTAGCCGCTACACCACAGACACAGGTACGGTCGCTTCTCCGTCAACAAGAACGACCACGCCCGATGTAGAATATGTCCTCGGTATATATAATATTTATTATATATAGCGGGAGGGACTCGGCCAAGTCTTGTTTGCACGGAAATGTCAGGATTCTTGTTTGTGGGAAAAACAACTCTGTTGACGTGTGCCACGTCATTGATCTTTGTTTGAGCTTTAATTACTCGGAAGTTTTAGATCTAATCTTTGCCGTTTTGGCGGGTGTGAGTCGGCAGGGGTTAGGTCGAACATTAAGAAGAATTTTCTTAAATTAATGTCGTTTACGGCAACAGCGACCCACCCTTCAAAGAAACAACAGATTTTCCAACAACCTCTGTTGGAGCCAAAGTGTGCCATTAGACAGTCAAAACATCTCGTTCTTGGTACCGGTACATTATAGTTGAGAATGACTTCGTTCTACAACGTAATAACAGAGGATTTTCTGAATCAATATCAAATCTGTACTGTTTCTTTGGATTACCGACCCAGCTGACAATTATGTCAAAGTAGGATCTTTGGTAAAGGATAAGCGTAATTATAGTATAGTCGGCTAATGAGCTAATGATGGTATTGGAGAATCTATCTCCATTACTGTTTCCTAAAAGTGATATATTTAATAATGAGTCATTAAGACAATGTACTCCTGAAGGAAAATAGAATAACTAATTGTAGTGTAGACAACACACACGTAGCTAACAAATTAACTTTGTGAATTTCCATCAATTTTTTTTTGACACAACACCTTTCATGCCCTTTAAAGAACTCATATCTGTGTGGATTTTTCTGAAAAACGTTGATTAAAGTTAAAGGCATAAAAAATATAAATTTCCAGTTACCACGGACTCTAAAGCTAAGTAAATAAGTAATCTTTTGTGGCCATTTTCTCACTAATTTCACCTCTGAAAACAGGTGACCCCCACCTCCTTCATTCGCAAATATCTCGACTTGTATTCAAGATAAATGGATATTTTTTTCATCCAAATGAAGACAAGTGAACAAGCTTTAAGATGATACCAATAACTCTACATGCCCAAAAATTGACGAGAGCCTGATTCCACCACGCTGCCTCACATATATAGAATCATCTTCAGTAGATAATGCTGGGACCAGTTACAGACGAAAGACACGGAGTGGATGAAACTGCTGTCCCTGACACTTCATTGATCGGCAAATCGTCTTAGTACCAGGGCGGATGGAAACAGTGTTCTTTGTTGACAGATCTTCATCTACACGCGACAGAGTCTGAGAAATCAGCTCCGAATTATAGAGCCGGCGATAAACACGTCGCTTGGCTTTAGGCTAATGACTGTCAGCTCAGCAAAAGACTAAAAACAAAAACAAAACAAACAAACAAACAAACAAAAAAGAAAAGAAAAAAAATGATGCATTATGATTATGAGGCATTATGAGGCTGAAAAAAAAGAAAGACGAACGCATTACAAAGAAACCCTCGGAGGGAATAATGGTCCCAAGATTTTTAAACAGTAAATGTAATTAAAGATGTGAATACCCAAATAGAAGGGAAAGAAACAGAGATGACAATACATTGTACCACAGATTATGTATTGCCAATTTGGTTTTAAGTCTGGCCGTCTTTGTTTAGGCTAGCTGTTCGTGGCCAGGATATCATTGCCTGATGAGAGAGCGGTGAAAAGTCGAGGGGGAAAAAGTTATCAATTCAGTGACAATAGTTTCCGCCTAAGATCCCGGTGCTCGGGAGCAAGGAAAGGCGGGATCCTAGGCGAACAGGACCTTAACCGACGCACCAAGGGATGAATCTACGGTGCGCCATGTTAAGCTGTCCCCATCGTTTTATCGGTTTTATGCAAGAAACATTCTTAAATTATGCAGAGCCCAAAAATGTGAAATTATGCGATTCTGTTAATTTTAACAAATAATGATACAGAAAAATACATGTAATCAGAAATTATGCAGAAAATGATCAAATTTTGCTAAATTATACGGGGTGCATAAAACCACGGGGACAGGTTAAGGCCTACAACAACAACCGGCAAAATGGTCTCCCTTCACTCTAAAATGAACTGACTTGACCCCTGGGTGGGTTTATGATATACATGTAATATAATTATGGCGAGCAAAGAGTGGTCGATCATGAAGACCAATAATATTGGCATGAGGCATTCCATTTTTACTTATTATCCTATTGTGAGTCTCAAAAGCTACGTTTTATCCAATAGCCCCTCCCCTTTACCTGTCCAAAATGTATAGCTTTCCATCTCTGACCGAGTTCACCTACCTTTGTCGTTACGCTCCATTACGTTGTGACCACACCAATTAAAAGTCGGTCTGTCTCGCAAATTGGGAGTAGACACAACTGCTGCAATGGTCAGGGAAGAGTTTACAGTTCGATGCAATCCTGCCTTGAGCGAACATGTAGGCCATACCTACCCAGCGAGTGTTGTAAGTTGTTTTTTTGGTACGTGTTTTTTTTTTTTTTTTTACGGCGCTCGCAACTGCATAAGGTCATATGAGCGCGCGGGACACACCTAATATTTTCAGTTGGTAGGAAATTTTGAATTTTGCCCGGGTGGCGGCCGAAGCCTACTCTTATCGATTTTAGACCACCAAGGGATCTTTAACGTGCGCAACTTGCACACGGGCCCTCCGAGATTTTTCGCCCTTGTCCGAGAAGGCTTGGTGTAGATCTTTCCTACCAGAAGATCAGGGGGTGTGGCAGAAAGACAGCAGTTAGGAGGAGCCAAGGAGCAGTTGAAAGGCTGCAGAAAGAGTCAGGAGCCCAGAGGAGGGGGCAAAGGAGGTGAGGGGGTGGGGGCAGAAAGATGTAAGTTTAGGTGGAGAGCTCAGATGTGAGTGCGAGGTTAGGGGAAAACCATCACGTCGGTCAGCTCACATTCAGTTTCATCGAGGTTTACCACGCTTATGTGATCACGTTCACGAGAAAGTGTGATCTTTGACGCAACGGGCACTTCAATGATCTCAACTTTTCACTTTTGGTTGATCGGCTGTGCCGGCTCGGGTTTTTGTTCTTTAAATTATGATCTGAAAAGCGGGATCTTAGTCGAACGTAGACTTCAGTGTGAATCAGAGCGGGATCTTAGGGGTGATTTTTTTGTATAGTAAAAATTCTGTTTTCTAAAAAAACAGCGCGATCTTAGGCGGAGACTTCTGCATTAGCAGTTTTAGGAGTCACCCCCCCCCCCTCACATTTTCGAGTTAGACTCTACCAATCCAATTGTTAGCTTACATAACCAGTGCTTGTGACTGCTTATAAAAGTGTCTCGAGGGGTGAAAAGGGTAAAACAATACGATGCAATGAAACAGCTTTGAGTGCAGTGCACAAGGCTCAAATTTAGATCATTTAAGGCCTATGTCAGTAGGTGTATTTGTCTACGGTCTTGTCGTGTCAGTGAAATCACCGATTTGAAATAATAAAGAGGAGAGAACGACTTTTTTAGCGGCGCACTTCAGTTGTGCGTGGCAGTATATTTTCAGGCTTAGTAGTAAGTAGTCTACCCCGAGTTGGCCCTGCGGGGTCGGCAGCCTGCTTTCTGAACGATCCAAACTGTCTACTTTGTTTGTTTGTTTGTTTAGTATAGGGTTTTACGGCGCTCGCAACTGCATAAGGTCATATTCTGTCTACTTTAGGGGCGGAAAAAACAACTACATTAAAAAAGAACTAAGTGAGGCAGCGTGGTGGAATCAGGCTCTCGTCAATTTTGGGGCATGTAGAGTTATTGGTATCATCTTAAAGCTTGTTCACTTATCTGTATTTGGATGAAAAAAGTATCCATTTATCTTGAATAAAAGTCGAGATATTTGCGAATGAAGGAGGTGGGGGTCACTTGTTTTCAGAGGTAAAATTAGTGAGAAAATGGCCGACACAGATTAGTTATTTCCTTAGCTTAAGAAGAGACCGTGGTAAGTGAAAATTTACATTTTTAGTGCCTTTAATCAACGTTTTTCAGAAAAATCCACACAGAAATGAGTTTTTTTAATGGGCATGAAAGGTGTTGAGCCAAAAAACAAAAATGTGATAACTCACAAACCTGCGGAAAAATGCAGGTTTCTTCTCTTTGAATATTTTGACGAGAGCCTGATTCCACCACGCTGCCTCATACTTCTTACTAAACTGTGGCCAGAATAACGGCGGTAGCTTAATTTACATTCCTGAGAATGCCTGGAACAGGTGTGAATCAATGTGAAATTTGCCAGTAACTTATGGAGTAGCTTCAGAATCAGATAGATGGACAGATAGATAGATAGATAGATAGATAGATAGACTGGTCGCATTGTACGAAGTAGGTGTAACAAAAGTATCAGACATGGAACAAAAGAGAGATAAGGACGACAGATGTCTGGTCGGAAAGATGGAGCACACCACACCAGAGCACCTGCCAACCACCCACTAGTGTAAGCTGTACGGCACTTGCACACAATAAAGTTCATTTAGTGTGGGTGGTTGGCGGGTGTTCTGGTGTGGTTTGCTTCTTCTTTCCTATCAAACATCTATCGTCCTTAGATCTATCTCCCCTTCATCTTTTTTATGTTTGTTACTCTCTTGTAACAGCTCTAATCTTCTGGCGCTCATATGACCGTATGCAGTTGCGAGCGCCGAAAAACCCCTACTAAACTAAACTAAAAGTTCATTTAGTGCTGGGGAAAAGTAAGGCACAGACAACAGAGGGAGAAGTAAAGAAGTAGTAGGACTTACCAGTTGCGTCCTCAAACTAAAGCACTAAAGCACTCGCTAAGTGCCAGAAGCTCAGGGCTGTTACAAGTACAATAGAGTCAAGTAAAGTTGTTCCCGCATCCGATCCGGACTTTGGGGATTGCCTTGTTGTTGTTGTTAGTGAGGCAACTTCCTGGGCCTTCGGCATATTGTGGTAGGGTGGCCAGTTTCTTTCCACGCCACCTTTACTTCCTCAACTCGCAGTCAGGTACCCTATTACTATTACTGCTGGGTGGGCAGAAGGGGGCGAAAAAATCCGTGTCCGAACCGAGGCTTGAACCCGGACTTTCCGCTTCGGAGACGAGCGCACGAACCGCTCCGCCACCACACCCTCAAGAGAGTAACAAACACAAAAAGGAGGAGATATAGATTATCATAGATTAAGACAAGGACGACAGATGTTTGATAGGACAGGAGGAAACCACACCAGAGCACCCGCCAACCACCCATAGAGCTCAAATCACGTCCATAGAACAAATATTTGGTTAGACGACTCGGACAGAGGAGGCCCGCCTCTGTGCTGTAGAGGGTAGCTTCCCTGTCCCACACACACACACAGGAGGAACAAGTTCTATTCCCGAGTGGGGAGAAATTTTATCGAGTATCTCCTTCTTCCTATGTCTCTCTCCTCTGTCTCTGTTGACCCTGACTGTCAAAGATAGAAAGTAGCCCGCCTCCTAAATGATCTAAATTGTGTTGGTGGTTTGTTTTAGTGTTACCGTTTCACGGTACTTGAAACATAATAAGATTGAATAATAAGTTACTACAGAAGATTAGAGTTAGACTTAGAGGTGTTGCAAGAGAGTTCAGTAACAAACACACAAAAAGAGGAGATATAGGAGGACGATAGATTATTTGACAGGACAGAAGGTGCACACTAAATCACAAGAGCACCCGCCAACCATCCGTTGTGTGTTGATACTGATAGGGGTGTTTTGTTTTAGTAAGAGTTTTAAGGCACTTGCAACACAATGAGGCCATACTGTCGAAGATTAGAGGTGTTACAAGAGAGAAACAAACATAAAAAAGAAGGAGGGGAGATAAGGACAATAGTTGTTTAAAATATGAAAGAAGGTGCAAACCACACCAAAGCACCCGCCAACCCACCACTGACCAGTGACAGGCAAAGTAAGACGCCCGCTTGCTAAACACTAAACGATCTAAATAATCCAAAGCACCCGCCAACCATTCGTTGTGTGTTGATAGTGATAGGGATGTGTAAAAACACATATTAATTAAAATTTAAAAAAGAAAAACTCGGACATTCCGGCTCATTTGTACAGAAGACAAGCACTCGATGAATTCAGCGAACATGTATCCAGGTTTATAGAAGATATGATATGGACTAACAAACAGACAATCGCTTTCAGCCTCAACAGACAGAAACTTTCTGGAACAAAATCATAGCAACAAGAAGTACATATAGTTTTTGTTTTAGTAGAGATTTTACGGCGCTCGCAACTGCATAAGGTCATAGGAGCGCCAGAAGATTAGAGGTGTTACAAGAGAGTAACAAACATAAAAAAGAAGAAGGGGAGATAAGGACGATAGATGTTTAATAGGAAAGAAGAAGCAGACCACACCAGAGCACCCGCAGTACATATAGTGACAAGACACAAGAACAAGAACCAAGTAGAACTACACACACAACAACCCAATCGGCTGCTACTGCTCGACATACATACAGCAACAACAAAATATTACACTAAATTACAGTGCAGCCTCTCTGTAACCACATCGTCAGGACTAGAAAAAATGTCGTTATAGCCAGAGAGAGGCACCAAACATTACTAATACAGTACAGTGGAAACCATATATACATGTATAACAGGCCCGGTAATAACAGAGAACCGGTAATAACAGGGATGTTGAAAATCCCCGTTTTTTCCTACTCTATTAATAAAGATTATCGGCAATAACAGGGCCTCATCGTCATCGGAGTCCAATCGGTTGTTTTAGCAGGGACAAAGGCTCGTTAACAATGTGTAAAAAGTAAGGGAGAGAGAGAGGGAGAGAGAGGGAGAGAGAGAGAGAGAGAGAGAGAGAGAGAGAGAGAGAGAGAGAGAGAGAGAGAGAGAGAGAGAGAGAGAGAGAGAGAGAGAGAGAGAGAGAGAGCAGCGGGTGAAGCCAGAGGGCTGCGGTGTGCTGCAGACCTCGATCTAGCCCGAAGCCTAGCTACACGCTGGCGTAATGTGTTATGTATGCGCAGGCCAAGGGAAACTGCTCATGAATAAATACAGCTGGATTAGTCGAGGAATACAAATGTACTTACTTCCCTTACATTTCTGATTTAACAGAGATCTGATATAACAGAACCTTTTCTCTGATCCAATCATCCCTGTTATATCACGTTTTCACTGTATAAAATAAGTATATATATTATATATATATATGCTAACATGCAAGCACTGCCACAGAATCTGCGCTTCAAACATAGGAAGAATTAGCCATGATAGAAGCTGCTTGAAGACAGCCTTGAGACCATCTTAAGCTAAATTGACCGTCTGTTTAGACGAAAAGAGCCTTTTATATATATTTAAGGAAAAAATCAGGACCTGGGCACAATGTTGCTATACAGAGGATGTCGTTCTATCGGAGGTCGTTATAGAGGGCTGCACAGTATACATCTATCCATGTATTGATTCTTCCCTTTGTCACCCCACTATGTTGCTATACAGAGGATGTCGTTATAGAGAGGCTGCACGGTATAGATCTACATGATCTATCCATGTATTGATTCTTCACTTTGTCACCCCAGTCTACCAGAGAGTAAGCCGTCCGGCAACACCCCCCCCCCCCAGACAGAGCCGGACACATACATCACACACAGACATAGACACAGACTCACACACACACACATACAGAGACGCAGACACACACATATCACACACAGACATAGACACAGGACTCACACACACACATACAGACAGAGACGCAGACACACACATATCACACACAGACATAGACACAGGACTCACACACACAGACAAACATACAAACACACACATCACACACAGACATAAACACACATAGACTCTCCCCCCCCCCCCCCCCCCCCCCCACACACACAGACGCAAATACAGACACAGACTGTGACCAAACTTCCCCAGCACAGGAAAACAAACAGGTGACCATCTCCTCATCAAGATCAAACATTCACGGACAAACAAAAAAAAAAAAAAAAAAAAAGTAGAAGAAAATGAAAGAAAACATGAGCTGTAAACTTGAAACTTTTGGGTTAGAAATAAACAAACAAACAAACATTTTTACTAGTTCAATAAAAGAACATGAATGAAAAAAACAACACCAGCGCCAGTGGTGGGCACCGAGAGGGAACTGTGAGAAGAAACAAAAAACATGTTAGTAAAAATCATTATGAGCAATTACTGAGGAGTCCCCTTAAACCGAACAGTTAATCTGAATTAGGGGTCTACTCGATAGCAACAGTAGTAAATAAATTGAAAGTAAATTTTATACCAGTATATATTAAAAGCCCCTGGGTTTTTTAAAGTTTTTTTTTGCGTTTGGTTTTTGTTTGTTACTTTGTTTTTGGTCGGATTTCTTTCGTTGATCATTTTGTCTTCTTCTATTTGAGCAGCCTCTCAAAACCGAAGAAAATCTAGCGGCCCTGCAGACGTCAGTTTAAGCAGACTCCACGGTACATGATGAAATGATAGAGTAATTCAAAACAAAACGTTTCCAACAATCCCATCATCGTCAAATCTGAAACTGTTGCTGACAGGTCACATAAAGAGAAAAAGTTACAAGTCATAAAGAGTATATTGTAAACGACTTGTTGTGCTGACACAGCAGCGATGGCAGCAGAGCCGACAGTCCCCCCCCCCCCAATCTGTGGTGACTGCACTCAGAACTGTGAACAAATAAAACTTGTGCTGTTACTGTTGTAAAAAATTCGCTACCATAGAATTACAAAGTTCTTTCTGCCGACACTTTTGGCCGTTTTGAGTTACTAAGAAGAAGACCATGGGGCCAGAAACTAAACTAAATGAACTGTCAAAATTGTACGATTAAACATAGTCGATATCAAGATATTCAAAGAATTGCATTCGAAAAAGCTTGACACTTGACGTTGTGAAACTAAAAAAGTCTTAACGTCAGATTTCTCACAACATGGTAGGTAGGCCTACTGAGCAAATAGAACTTTGTAACTCTCTGGGGCATCAAAATGTTAAGAGAACTTTGTGCTCAAGAGAAATACAGGTGAATCCAGGTTTCTTACAAAATCTGGGAAGAATTCAACTTTTGTTGAATAGAGAGCTAACTCCCACAAAGATTTCATCAATAAGGGTTAGGGTCAGGATTAGGGTTTTTATGCCAACCAATTCAATTCCGAGCAAGGGCATGAAACAATTTTCTTTTTAGGAAAACAACATCGGAACAATTACAGCCATTTGATGAAGGGGAAAAAGCAAGACAGACAGACAGAAAATCAATAACAACAGAGGGTGAAACAATTACAGCCATTATGATTTGTGGTATGGCAATAGCAAGCTGACTGAGACTGAGAGGGATACAACATCCCAGCAGAAAGGCCGAGCGAGACACTCGATAACATTTCTCCCTATTCAAGTATCAAACTCAGGTCTCTTGTATGCGACAGCGAAGCGCCCAACTCCTACACTGGGTACACCACAGGCCCTGGTCAACAACTTACAACAAGCAGAGAAAAACAAAACAAAATAATTTCAAAAAAACTTCATGCAGTTAGTCAGTTAGTCATGCAAAAACTCTTAGATCTTGTTAAACAAACAAATATCAGGGTAGATCTCAATGAAATATATAAATATTATATCTATACAATCACACGTAGCCATTCAACGAGGGAAACAGAAATAAACAGACAAAAGTCAAAGGCAAAGAAAAATACACACAAATGACTACCACGGCAAAGTACAAACGTATGGCTATCAAAACAAACAGAAATAGAGACAAATTACTATATTTGTATACAGGCAAAAAGAAAAGCAGATGAATAAATCATCAAAGCAAAGATAAATACACAACCAGGCATATATGTGGTTATCAAAGCAAAGATAAATACATAACCAGTCATATATATGGTTATCAAAGCAAAGATAAATACATAACCAGGCATATACGTGGTTATCAAAGCAAAGATAAATACACAACAAGGCATATATGTGGTTATCAAAGCAAAGATAAATACATAACCAGGCATTGGTTATCAAAGCAAAGATAAATGCAGACAAATGACTATCAAAGCAAACATAAATTCAAACAAATGACAATCAAGCCAAACAAATTAAATAAGCCATCAAGACAAAGACAAGTTGACAAATCATCAATGCAAAGAGAAATGCTGACAAATGATGATCAAGGAATGTATCACAGTTTGAAGAATATAGATCTATCTACGGTAATTTTTACTACAAAAGTCCTTGCCAAAGCTTTTCAGCCTGCTCTCTGTTGCAGGAGATATCTGAGAGCTTTGACAACTCCACTCAGTACACGACCACTACACACATATCACATGCCTACTACACACCTGTCACATGCCCTCAACGCGTGAGTCACACGCCATCAACGCGTGAGTCACACGCCAACGCGTGAGTCACACGCTCACCACACACCCACCAGTTGGGTCAGCTATGACATGGTTCAGTTGGGAGTTCCAAGCCACCAACCTATGGTCCACTTACAGTACTACAGCCATTGACCACAAAACCTATGGTCTACAAGCACTCCAGCCATTGACCACATAAACAACCATCGGTTCATTGCAGGCAGGATTCAAATACACATTTCCCCTGACCCACTTAATAAATACTAAGTGACTGTGGGCCCGAAGCACTGAAATGCCGTAGTATGTTCAGACGACTCCAAAAATATCATAAAGTGTTCAGACGTCTCCAAAATGTCGTAAAGTGTTTAAACGTCTCAGGTGTCTCCAGAAATGCCGTGAAGTGTTCAGACTCGGACATCTCCAAAAATGTTGAAAAGTGTTTAGACGTCTCCAAAAATGTCGTAAAGTGTTTAGACGTCTCCAAAAATGTCGTAAAGTGTTCAGGCATCTCCACAAATGTGAAGTGCTGAGCTCCAAAAATGTTGTGAAGTGTTCAGACATCTCCAAAAATGTCGTGAAGTGTTCAGACGTCTCCAAAAATGTCGTGAAGTGTCCAAAAATGTCGTGAAGTGTTCCGACACCTCAAAAAATGTCATCAAGTGTTCAGACGTCTCCAGAAATGTCGTGAAGTGTTCAGACGTCTCCAAAAATGCCTAAGTGTGTTCAGACATCTTCAGACATCTCCAGAAATGGGCTCCACCATCATGCAAACATCTCACTTTCCACAGAACCGCTAGCCTCCCCAACTCTTCACAGAACCGCTAGCCTCCCCAACTCTTCACAGAACCGCTAGCCTCCCCAACTCTTCACAGAACCGCGAGCCTCCCCAACTCTTCACAGAACCGCGAGCCTCCCCAACTCTTCACAGAACCGCTAGCTTCTCAAACTCTTCACAGAACCGCTAGACTCCCCAACTCTTCACAGAACCGCTAGCCTCCCCAACTCTTCACAGAACCGTTAGCTTCTCAAACTCCACAAAGCAGCCAGCGTCCTAACTCACAATCCTCGAGACAAAGAACTGACCAAGGCATCGAACTCGGACAGAGCACGACTGATGCTGCTGCTGGCACTTTTACTTTTAGCCCCTCCGCCAGACGCGGTGCTTGAGCCGACAAAGGTGGTGGTGGAGGTGGTTGTGGTCTTCCTCTTGTTCTTTCTCCTCCAGCCCATCACTTTGTCCTGATGCTTGCGGCTCGAGAGGTGCAGGAGAAACTGGTGCTCTTCCCCAAGGGAAAGGTCGCAGGTGGAGCAGTAGAGGCAGCCCGAGGGTGTGCGGAAGTTGGCCAGGTCAAACTTGTACCGCTTGGATGGCTCGATGGACAGGAGGGAGTAGAGGTGTTCCTCGTCGAGAGAGTCAGGAAGGCCTCGTTTCTCTGCTGGGGGCACATGCTTAGTAGGTTATTGTGTGTGTGTGTGTGTGT
>NW_004798017.1:48588-57466 GCF_000002075.1 Aplysia californica | reverse complement strand
AGAGAAGGAGACACACACACACAATCAGTGTTGTCCAATAAAAGCACACAATTTTTTCTGTCCGTCAGCATGATGTATCTGTGAATATCAGAACTTTAATTGGTGTCATCTAGATTTGTGTGGAGCAAACAGAATCCTTCAGCTCTTCTTCAGCCAGTTGTTGATGTTGTCATGGATGGAAAATGGAAAAAAAAAAGTTTTCCAGCTCGCAAAGGACTTTGCCGAACTCGTCTAAAAAAGCGCAGACAGTATTATTAGTTGTTCTTTACGGCACTGCGGAACACTTGCAATCATCAAATACAGTGTTAATCACACACATCTGTGGATAGACGTGTGTTATGGTTATCATCAATAATCACACACATCTGTGGATAGACATGTGTTATCATCAATAATCACACACATCTGTAGATAGATATGTGCTATCATCAAACAGAGATAATCACACACATCTGTTGATAGACACAAGTGCAATCATTAAGCAGAAAAATAATCACACGCATCTGTGGACAGACACAAGCGCAATAATTAAACAGAAAAATAATCACACGCATCTGGGAATAGATATGTGCTATCATCAAACAGAGATAATCACACACATCTGTTGATAGACACAAGTGCAATCATTAAGCAGAAAAATAATCACACGCATCTGTGGACAGACACAAGCGCAATAATTAAACAGAAAAATAATCACACGCATCTGGGAATAGATATGTGCTATCATCAAACAGAGATAATCACACACATCTGTTGATAGACATGTGCTATCATCAGAGATAATCACACACATCTGTTGATAGACACATGTGTAATCATTAAGCAGAAAAATAATCACATGCATCTGTGGATAGACAGACACATGTACAATCATTAAGCAGAAAAATAATCTGTGGATAGACACAAGTGCTATCATCGAACAGAAACATCTCACACGTCAGCGGATAGTCACCTGTGCTATAAATAAACAAGGAGATGATCACCCTCCACACACACACACACATATGTACACACACACACACACACTCACACATGGACACACAGATAACAAAAATATGTACACACACACACACTCACACATGGACACACAGATAACAAAAATGAGCAAGTCCTCACTGGAACTTGAACAAACATGTCGGGTTGTCGGTCAGTCTGTATTGACACTGAGCTCACACATACACACGGACACCAACAACAACGGTAACCCATTAACCAAAAGTAGCTGGAGCAGACCACACTAGACACACACACAGCCCGCAACAGGTGAGATGAGTCATCCCCCCCCCTGACTCAACCCAGCCCCCCCCCCCCCCCCCCCCCCCCATCTCACCACAGACATACAAGAACAAAAAACACCAACACCCATCAGTAGCAAGACGTAAAAATAAAATTTTCCTCAAGAGATAGGTGTTTTTACATCTCCATCCACACAATTTCAATCATTTAGGAGGAGGCGGGCTTCAATCCTGAGGGTCAGAACTTTTTAAAATAAGAGTTTTATGGCACTTGCAACACAATAAGGTCATATAAGTGCCAAAGATTAGGTGTTACAAGAGAGTAACAAACATAAAAAAAGAAGGAGAGATCAGGACAATAGATGTTTGATAGGAAAGAGGGAGCAAATCACAACAGAGCACCTGTCAACCACCCACTGTCAGGACTTAACCAGGCTGAGAGAGATACAACATCCCAACAGAAAGACAGAGAAACTCAACTCAATAAAAATTCTCGGGTCTCCCGTGTGTGACAGAGAAGCTGCAAAGCACCAAACACACACACACACATCCCAGACAATGGTCATCCCACCCTCTCACAGAAAATGAAGACGACACCGAAAACACCGGCTAGAGGTAGAGGGAGAAGATTGTTGACGAAACAATTCAAAGGTAGTGACGACACACTGGGAGTTTTAGTTTTAGTTGACGTTTACGTCGCTCGCAACTGCATAAAGGTCATATGAGCGCCAAAAGATTAGAGGTGTTACAAAAGAGGTTTTTTAAAGTTTTAGTAGAGGTTTTTTAGTTTTAGAAGAGGTCTTACGGCGCTCACAACTGCATAAGGTCATATGAGCACCAGAAGATTAGAGGTGATACAAGAGAGTAACAAACACAAAAAAGAAAGGAGGGGAGATAAGGACGATAGATGTTTGACAGCAAACAGGGGCAAACCACACCAGAGTACCCGACAACCACCCACACTGGGAGTGTCCCACACTCGGAGAGAAGATACGACACTTCCAACAAATCTTTGAGTGGCCGACGTAGAGTTTTTATTCTGTACAGGACAAAGCTGGGAGTCTAACCACCTACAGAACAATCAATAAAACTCTCATTTCAACAGAACGGAATGAACGAAAAGGTTAAAATCATAAAACAGGCCACGATCAAAATCAAATAAAACACGTTTCTCAACTTGGAAAGTAAAAACCACACAACCTGTGCTGTACAAGGATTAAAACTTCCGTAGAAATTCTCCTCTTCATCATTATTTAACAATCAAAAATTAAAAAATATCCACCATTTCTGAACAATACCATTGTGATATCAAATACATCATGTACTCATATAAAAACTCAATTGGATTGAAAATACTGATGAAGAACACAGTAAAACAAGTAGGTGGGTCAGAACACGTCTAGTCCCGGGTAAATTCCAGCTGTGTAAAGCTCATGAAAATGTTCAGAATCTGGGTCGCTTCGAGCGCGTTGGTCCATGGAAACCAGAAGGGGCGCCATAAAACTCCTCATTTGGTCGCTTGAAACCTTTGGAAAATAATGTGCTTATTGAAACATATGAAAAATAACATGCTAATTGTAAACCTTTAGAAAATAACATGCTTAGTGTAAACAGTTGGTGCTCATTAAAAAAACGTTGGAAAATAACGTGCTTACCAGAAAAAACTTTGGAAAATAACGTGCTTACCAGAAAAAACTTTGGAAAATAACGTGCTTATTGAAACATTTGGAAAATAACATGCTTATAAATTGAATTGAAACCTTTTGGAAAAATAACATGCTTGTTGAAAACCTTAGGGAAATAACGTGCTTATTAAAAACTTAGAAAAATATTTTTATACTGAAATCTTTCATTAGTAGATTGTATTTAGTATGAGTAAGAGCTTTACGGTACTAGCAACACAAGTAGGTCAAATAAGTGCAGAAGAGTAGAGGTGTTACGACGAGAGAGTAACGTAACATACAAAGAAAAAGAGGAGGAGGAGACACAAGGATAGATGGTTTAAATTTGAGTAAGAGTTTCACGGCACTTGCAACACAATAAGGTCATATAAGTGCCTAAGAACAGATCATGAGTTACAAGAGAGTAACATGCACAAAAAAGGAGGTGGAGATCAGGACGACAGATGTTTGATAGGAAAGAAGGAGCAAACCACACCAGAGCACCCGCCAACCGCCCACGGATAGATGTGAGAGATGTTTGAAAGGAAAGAAGGAGCAAACCACACTAGAGCACCTGCCAACCACCCACCCATACAGAAACCTTTGGAAAACAGAGTGCTTATTATCACAGTGAGTTAATCCAAGACTAACACATGAAATGAACTCAGTTAAGGTCAAAAAAAGAAAAAAAAAAAAGAAAAAAAAAAGCACGATGGCAAGATCAAACTCGCGCAGTGCTGGAAAAAACAAAACAAAACATCAACAGTGCAGGGACAGTCACCGAGCAGCACATGCCACAAACACCCTTCAACCACCCACTTACCAAACTGGAAATTATTCAAAATAACAAAACTACCACCTGAGTAGACAGGTATCTATCTATCTATCTCTCTCTGAAAAGATAAATATGTCTTAGTGTTAGTTTTAGCAGAGGTCTTACGGCGCTCGCAACTGCATAAGTTCACATGAGCGCCGGAAGATTAAGTGTTACAAGAGAGTAACAAACATAAAAAAGAAGAAGGGGAGAAAAGAATGGTAGATGTTTGATAGGAAAGAAGGAGCAAACCACACCAGAGCACCCGCCAACCACACACATTAATATGTCTATATCTGTAACTGCTATCTGACTATCACCGGCAACTGACTGCCCTCTACCATTATTTCCGACTCATCATTATTACCTGATCCAGAAAAATCAGCCCGTCCTCTGAAACAGAACCAGAAGTAGGTCACAGGCTGGGCAGTCACACAAAGGGATAAAACCACACAGAATTCTAACCAATAAATCATTACAATGCATAGCTGCCAACTTTTCAAAACTTAAAATCAGACTCTCTCCTTCATTAATTCCCACGAGGACCAGAGTACCAAAGTACTTGAGGGCTCATCAGCGATTTAAAATAGTGGAACGTTTTTTTCCCCGAAACAAACTCTCGCTGCGTTATTAGAAAACCCCCCCCGAGAAATTGTATTTTTCAATGCGAAATCGTACCATCGTACCGAGGATGTCGGAATGAGAATCGTACTAAATGCAATTTTATTGTACTGGTTGGCAGCTATGACAATGTACCAACAAATACTCTCACTCTTAACGAATAAATCTGCCAGTAAACATTTTAACTCTAACCAATAAATAATTAAAATCTACCTATAAATACTTTCGATTCAATCAAATAAATCATTAAACTCTACCAATAAACATTTTATCTCATCAAAACAAAATATATTATTACAATGAACCAATAAATATTTCAACTCTAATAAATAAATAATTACAATGTACCAATAATCATTTTTACTTTAAAGAATACATCAAAGCAAACTACAGCACTTACACAACTTATTTGTGTTGCAAATGCTGCAAAACACTTACGTAACCACAAAAAACCCCAACAACAACAAAAAAATTCCATCAGAATCTATTACCAACAAAGAAATAGTTATAGATCTAAGGACTTGAAGCTTCTACGAATGAATCACCAAAATCAACTAAAGTGACAAAAAATTATCAACATGATCCTCGTCGTACTCCTGATCTCCTCACTTCACCAACGTGGGAATGGGTAGCCGGCCATAGACGACGGTGAAAGACCTTGTCAGTTTATTGGGTTTATAAAGCATGTGTTATCCGAAGCTTGCAATGAATGCTTCTTGGGAAGCTGAGAATGTTTCTGATTAGTATAGTATGGGGTTTTACGGCGCTCGCAACTGCATAAAGTCATACAAGTGCGCGAAACACAAGTTAGTTTTATTCGCAGTTCACTGTATGGCTGGGTACAGGTCATTTGATCTTAAAACGTTAAAATGTTTAATATTTGGTGCAAATATATGTTTTCTATCTAAAACAACTTTCATAAAATTTTTTACTAATTAAATTTTGTTCTACAATTTCCCATAAAGGCCAATGGCCTTCATAAATCCAAAATTCTGTTTGGAAAAACGACGGAAAAAATGTCTTGCAATTTTTTGCATTTAAAGCACAGTCGAACCTGTGTAAGACGGCCACCCATTGTCAAGGAGAAAAGTGGCCGTATAAGACAGGTGGCTGTCTTAGGCAGGACTGATCAAGATGAAGAAAACAAACCATTCCTTTCTCAGAAAACAAACCCTCCTTTTCTGAGGTCCCAAACCAAAGGTAGTTGCATTGTTGTTGTTGTTTTCGCTGGGTTTTCTTTTCTTTTGTTGCAGCTTTTGTGCACGGGTGACAATAAAACGAAATGTGTCAGACAAGGAGGACCAAGTGCTATGGTAAAACAAACACCCGTACTACCACTAGGAGAACGAGCGACGCTTCTGTCACAAGTTCATGCTGACGTCCATTGTTACTTTGTTACAGACTGGGTAAACAGTGACCACTCATCTCACTTGCGATTTGTGTATGGGTTCTGGGCGGGGCTTATGGGTTATGAACGATCACATGCTTCCCTCCCCAGCAGCTGAAAATTAATTTTGTTACCTATTGGTCAACAGTGGGAGGGGCCTACGCAACATGATCAGTTGGAGGGACAGGTTCTTGGATTATGACGGCTCGTCCGCAACGCTAGGGGCCAGTGCTTGATTTATGACGAAGCGTAATGGAGTCACTAGGGTGGCCGTCTAAGACAGGTGTTATTGTTAAGTGTGATAGGGGTTGTGTGTTGAAATAGGGTGGCCGTGGCCGCGTTGGAAAGGTGCCCGTTTTACACAGTTAAATTATATAGAAAAAACGCAAGGGGGGAAATGGAAAGTGTCCGTTTGTACAGGTGGCTGTCTTATAGAGGTGGCCGTCAGGGCAGGTTCGACTATACTTCATTCGGATCTCTCCGAAGTCTAGACATTCGGTTAAAACGTGTCTAATGGTAAAATCTGTGTCACATCCGACACAGAACGGCTTCTCATCTCCCTGAAGGAGGTATTTGTGTGTTAGGGCCGTGTGTCCGATGAGTAATCGAGTAAAAATGACTTTGTCTCTTCAGGAGACGTCCGAAGGATTTCGTGGTCCCAGTTTGGGTTTAATATTGTTGAGTTTATTTCCCGTCCGTTTTTTCCAGTGGCTCTCCCACAGGCTGGAAATGCTTCTGAGATTTCTGGAGTCTGCTGGGGCATTAACAGATTGCAAAAGCACAGAGCATGCCGTAGAGCAGGGATATGTGCTATATAAATGTAATCTATTATTATCATTATTATCCTAATTATTATTATCATCATTACTCACCGCCCTCGGCCACGACCCCCGCGACCTCTGCCTCCCTCAGCGCCATCTTGCCACGAACCTCCCTCTCCTCCTCCTCCCCCTCCTCGACCTCCTCTTCCTCCCCTCCCTCCGAAGCCGAAGGAATAGCCTCGTCCTCCCCCTCCTCTCAGGCCACCTGAAAACAGAAACATGATCAACTGAAAAGTTTTCGTCTTTGTAAGAATTTTACGGCACACACAAAACAATTAGGTTGCATAAGTGCCGAAGTTTAGAGGTGTTACTAGAGAGTATAACACAACGAAAAGAAGGAAAAGAGATAAGCACGGCAGATGTTAGGAAAAAAAAAAAGCAAACCACATCAGAGCTCCCGCCAACCACCCCCACACAAGTGATGCAGATTAGAGGTGTTTAAAGAAAAATACAAAGAAAAGAAGGAGACATAAAGACAACAGAAGTTCGATCATTGATAGGACACAAGGAGCAAACTATAGCAGAACACTAGTCAACCACCCAACCCATGTGGTTCTCGGGGCCCTGTCCAAGAGACAGGGGAGCAAAGAATAGGATCACTGTATCCGTACCGCGCATGTCGTAGAAGGTGACTAAGGTCGGTTGGGCAAGGGGTTAGCCACCCTTTCCCGTAAAACAAAAAGCAGCTACAAAAACAACACAACGACTTCCAGTTCTGGAAGATGGAGGACCTTCATCACAGAGGAGAGAATATGGAGTGTATAAGCCGAAATTGAAAAAGCGGGGACATCATGGAAACAGATAGAAAAGGATGCCCAGGACAGGCTTCGCTGGAGTAATGTTGTTGATGGCCTGTGCTCCACTGGGAGTTAAAAAGGGCAAGAGAGAGAAAGAGAGTCAACCACCTCTATGAATTTGAAATAAAATTCTTGCTTTTCATTTAATGCAGGGACCAGCAACAAGGCTGATGTTGTGACCTCAACCTCTGCGACTTTGAACACCATAAGGACCCACTGACCTCTTTGACCACTATAATGACCCACTGACCTCTACGATAACCACCCGACCTTTGTGACATCGATATGACCCACAAATCTCTGTATGACCCCTACACTGACCTCTGTGTGACCCCTACACTGACTTCTGTGTGACCCCTACACTGACCTCTGTGTGACCCCTACAATGACCCACAGACCTGTGACCTCTACAATGATCCACTGACCTCTGTGACCCTTATAATGATCCACTGACCTCTGTGACCCTTATAATGATCCACTGACCTCTGTGACCCTTATAATGACCTACTGACCTCTGTATGACCTGAACAATGACCCACTGACCTCTATGTGACTCCCGCCCACCTACCTCTGTGTGACCTCTACAATGACTCACTGACCTCTGTATGATCTATACAATGACCCACTGACTTCTGTGACTTCCACAATGACCCACTGACCCCTGCATGACCCCTACAATGACCCACTGACCTCTGTGACCCATATAATGACAAATTGACCTCTGTGGCCTCTACAACGACCCACCGACCTGTGACCTATACAATGACCCACTGACCCCTCTGTGACCCCTTTAATGACCCACTGACCTCTGTGAGCGTCGTTGATGTCCATCTTCCTCAGCTGCAGCTTGTGCCTGGTGCCGTTGAGGTGAGCGGTCAGGTGTTCCTGGGCTGTGACCGTCACGCAGCAGATCTTACACTCAAATACCTCGGGCCTGGGAGGGGGGGTAGGAGAACACAGGAGAACAGGGTGTTTAGTTTAGTTTTAGTAAGAGTTTTACTGCACTTGCAACACAAGTGGGTGGTTGGCGGGTGCTCTGGTGTGGTTTGCTCCTTCTTTCCTATCAAACATCTTTCATCCTGATCTCTGCTTCTTTTTTTATGTTTGTTACTCTCTTGTAACACCTCTATTCTTCGGCACTTATATGACCTTATTGTGTTGCAAGTGCCGTTAAACGCTTACTAAAAAAATAAAAATTTGCAACACAATAAGGTCATATAGGTGCCGAAGATTAGAGGTGTTGCAAGAGTTAAAGAGTAACAAACACAAAAAAGAAGGAGGAGAGATAAGGAAGATAGATGTTTGATAGGAAAGAAGAAGCAAACCACACCAGAGCACCCGCACACCACCCACGGGCGGCAGGAGAATACACAGGGATGCCAATTGATTTTCGAAAAAAAAAGAAAAAAAAACCTGAAAATGAGCGGAGCATCACATCTCACCTAAACTGAACCTTGTAAAGCTTTCAAATGAGCAAACAAAAACATATTCTCTCTTACAAAAGCCGACGATGAAAAATTCCAACGGACGAAAAAACCCGGA
>NW_004798017.1:28263-47609 GCF_000002075.1 Aplysia californica | reverse complement strand
TTTAATGGGTATTAAAGTAAAGGTGTTGAGCCAAAAAACAAAATTTTGATAAAAATTCACAAACTTGCGGAAAAATGAAAGTTTCTTCACTGGGATTATTTTGACGAGAGCCTGATTCCACCACGCTGCCTCACATTTAATAAAGGAAGAGGAAGAACACAAGAGAACATACGTTCTACGTCACAGCTGAATCGCGAAGTGTGACATTAGATTCCTGGAGAAAATCGACCAATTAGAATAATGAGGTTTGAACCTGGTCCACTCACCCGTTGCCCCCAGCTCCCAGGTTGCGCACTTTCTTGGCATGGTTCTTCCCCTTGTAGTGCATGTCAGCCTGCACCTCCTGTTGGAAGGCCACTTTACACAGCTTGCAATACTCCTTCTCGCTGAGACCCGCCTGGCGATACACACACACAGACACATACATAGACACACACTGAGACGTATACACGGACACACACAGACAGACACATATATAGACACACACACACACACACACACACACAGACAGACATTGCCATTTTACACAGCTTGCAGTACTCCTCGTTGAGTCCCGTCTGCCGATGCACACACACAGACACATACATAGACACATACATAGACACACACACACAGACACATACATAGACACACACACACAGACACATACATAGACACACACACACTGACACAAACAGACATAGACACACATACATACATAGACACACACAAACACATACATAGACAACACACACACAAACACATACATAGACAACACACAGACACATATTCATGGACACACACAGACACATGCAGACAGACACATGATTAGACACACACACAGACACGTACATAGACACACACACACAGACACAGACATAGACACACACACACAGACACACATACATACATAGACACACACAAACACATACATAGACAACACACAGACACATACACATGGGGAAACACAGACACGTACATAGGCAGACAAACAGACAAGACATATATATATAATACATAGAAACATTCACAGACACACACAAAGAAAGATATACACAGACACACAGAGACACATACATAGACACACACACATACACTTACATAGATACATACAGACACAAACAGAGATACACACACAGATATGTACATAGATACATGCACAGACACATACATAGAAATACAAACAGACACATATATGCATAAGCACACACACACACACATACATACACTTATATAGATACATAGACACAAACAGAGATACACACACAGTAATGTACATAGATACATGCACAGACACAAACATAGACATACACAGACACACAATAGCCATACACATACATAAACAAACATACATACACAGACACACAATAGCCATACACATACATAGACAAACATACATACACAGACAGGCATATAAACAGACACACGCACAGACACATTAATATCTAGTAAGAAACTCACAGAGAGACACCAACATAGGCACATGACACAGACACGTACATTAACAAACAAACACACAGACACATAGGCGCGCACACACACACGCACAAACACACAAATAGACAACTATAGCTTACCAATCACTGTGCAATTGTGCCAAGGCAATACACTAGACCACAACACACTTGACACTTGTACCTAGACAATAAACTAGACTACATCACCCAACCCAACAGTTGTACTCTTTTTTTATTTTATTTTCTAGGCTCTACACTCCCAAACAGTTGTACCTAGACAATAAACTAGACTACAACACACCCAGCACTTGTACCTAGGCAATACACTAGACTACAACACCCAACAGTTGTACTCTAGACAAAAAACTACACTACAACAAACCCAAACATTTGTACCTAGACAATAAACTAGACTACATCACACCCAACCCAACAGTTGTATCATGACAATAAACTAGACTACAACACCCAACAGTTGTACTCTGGACAAAAAACTACACTACAACAAACCCAAACAGTTGTACCTAGACATTAAACTAGACTACAACACACCCAACAGTTGTACCTAGACAATAAAAACTAGACTACTACACACTCAAAGTTGTACCTTTTTTTTTATTTTCTAGATTCTACATACCCCAACAGTTGTACCTAGACAATAAACTAGACTACAACACACCCAACAGTTGTTCACTTTTACAGTTGTACCTAAACAATAAACTAGACTTCTAGGTTTACACACCTAACAGTTGTACCTATACAATAAACTAGACTACAACATCTGTCCCAACAGTTGTACTATGACAATAAACTAGACTAAAACTACAACAAACCCAAAAGGTGTACACTTTTACAGTTGTACCTAAACAATAAACTAGACTTCTAGGTTTACACAAATAATATTTGCACCTAGACAAAAAACTAGACTACAACACACCCAGAAGTTGTACCAAGACTACATGTACCACACACCCAGAAGTTGTACCAAGACTACATGTACCACACACCCAGAAGTTGTACCAAGACTACATGTACCACACACCCAGAAGTTGTACCAAGACTACATGTACCACACACCCAGAAGTTGTACCAAGACTACATGTACCACACACCCAGAAGTTGTACCAGGACTACATGTACCACACACCCAGAAGTTGTACCAAGACTACAACAACACACCCAGAAGTTGTACCAAGACTACATGTACCACACACCCTCACCTCACCACCAGATATACTGTGCAGCTGTATCAACCAGTACTTCCCAACAGACAAGAAGAAAGGACAACTAACTCCATGGCGGACTCCAGGGATAGTGGCCCGCAGGGCGTTAAAGAACCGAAATCCCCAAAAGAAATTGAAAAAAAAAATGTGAGGCAGCGTGGTGGAATCAAGCTCTCGTCAATTTTTGGACATGTTGAGTTATAGGTTTTATCTTAAGGCTTGTTCATTTGTCTTTATTTGGATTAAGAAAATATCCATTTATCTTGAGTACAAGTCGAGATATTTGCGAAAGAAGGAGGTGGGGGTTACTTGTTTTCAGAGGTAAAATTAGTGAGCAAATGGCCGCCAAAGAATAGTTATTTCCTCAGCTTAAGAGTACGTTGTAACTGAAAATTTACATTTTTTGTGCCTTTAATCAACGTTTTTCAGAAAAATCCACACAGAAAAGAGTTCTTTAATGGGCATGTAAGGTGATGAGCCAAAAAACAAAAATTTGATAAAAATTCACAAACCTGTGGAAAAATGCAAGTTTCTTCACTTTGATTATTTTGACGAGAGCCTGTATCCACCACGCTGCCTCACATATATGTATTCAGGAGAAAAATACTGTAAGGTAGATATTTTTACACCCTGATCAATACAATTTAGATCATTTAGGAGATGAACGCCCGAGCCTGCCTGTCAGGGCCAGCCCAGGCGGAGAAGGATACAACATCCCAGCAGAAAGACCTGAGAAACTCTATAAAAATTTCTCCCCACCCGCGAATCGAACTCGAATGTGTCTCCTGTGTGCGCCAGCGACGTGCCTAACCACAGACACCATTTAGGAACAAATCCGGGAACATCACTCTTGGCGATACGATCACTGGTAGCGTTCTCCTGCAGTGCCAGCTTGAGAAAATAGATTTTCATCTACGCCTCGATACTCCGAAGCGTGGAGTCACCAACTGCACACCTACTACACACTTCCCCACAACTTAGGGACTGCCCAACACACCTACACACACCTCATCACAACTCAGGAACTGCCCAATACACTTACTACACATCCAATACACATTTCCCCACAACTTAGGGCCTTCCGATACACCAACTACACGCTACTGCACACTTCCCCACAATTTTGGGACTGCCCAAAACACCTACTACACACCTTAGGGACTGCCCAACACACCTACTACACACCTTAGGGACTGCCCAACACACCTACTACACACCTTAGGGACTGCCCAACACACCTACTACACACCTTAGGGACTCTTTCGTGACACAGGGAGACAGAAGGAGCAAAGACAAAGTGGCTCAGGCTGATTGTAGAAGCTTTATGCCCTCACCTCATCGACACAACTTAGAACATTTCCAGTACGCCTTTTATTGCACGATGCCTCTTGGCGTTCATATATCAAGATTGTCACACGGTGGAGTCCGCTTAATCCGAAATCTACAGGAGTGCCGAGTTTGCTTCTGTGTAGGCCGCGTGTCCACCAAAGCAGAAACGACCCGATTTTTTAATGTGTGTCTGGAGGAGGCAATTCGGTCTGTTTGTTTCCAGCAGGCGTGAATAGGTCAAAGGTAAGGGAACGCAAGGGGGGAGAAACAGAACATAATTAAAAAACAAACCATTATTATAATTATTAATATATGCATTTAAACCAGTGGTTTACTCGCAGACTTTACTAATTTTGAAGTGAGACTCTGATTACGAATATGACATTATTACATCTTTCACTGAACTTCTTAAAATGAGATTTTTTTAAAAGCTCTGGCTCGGCTATGATTGATGAGTCATCACAGGACGCGACAAAAAACGTTGCACGCGGCATTCCAACCGAACCGTCTCGTCGTAAAGGAATTGTGTCATTTTGGTGGATACACCCAATAGGAATTCTCACGTGACTGATCTAAATCGCTCAGAGCTTATACTAGTGTGAGACAGAGTGCTATATAAAAGCAATTTATCATGATTATTATTAACATTATTATTATTTTAAAAGTCGATGCTCTATTTCAAGCATCGACTTGACGAGAGACGGACGACTGTTGGAGGGTCAGTTTCCGGTTTGGTGGACGCGTGGGCTTTGTCGTGTTCCTGGTTCACACACAAAAAAAGAGACTGCTCAAACAGCGATGATTGTCAAAAGTGTAGAGTTAGGAACACCACGCTTGCGGCAAATTTCACTTTTTGACAGTCTTTCTCAGGCCCATGATGGACATACGCACGTTCTCGTGTCTCTTTGTTCTGTGTTGCTACATGTATCTTGAAGCACATGAGACTCGGATGATTTGCGTTACTTGAAGGTTACTAGTGAAGATTTAGACAATATCGCCCTCGAAATTCTTTTTGGTTTAAAAGCAGAAGCATTTCGGCTAATTGATAGTTTTCTTACAAGAAAAAAACCAACAAGGCTTCAGGGTTTTTTTCTCTCGGTTTACCGGTTTTCGGATTAAGCGTGTTCTGTTTACATGGACTCCACTGTATTTCTCTTCAGGGATGGAACCAGCTTTTAAATAGAACGCCCAAACACGGGACAAGAGAGAAACTGTGTGGATGAGTCAAAGAAGTTATACAGTACAAGAGCTCGTGGCAGTGACATCACCCAAGTAAATGGACGGGGCTGTACGCGCCCACTCTGGGATGCTGAGCGTTGAGCGCAAGAACCAATACAGACCGACGGATAGATGAGTACTTTTCGAGACTCACGTGGCGACGCCTAATACGGGGTGCCCACTACGGCTGGATCAGGTCGGCCGCCTAAAACTGAAAACAAACACGTCTCTTTTTGAGGCGACCAAGTCGGGCTATCGGCGACCGATCCCATCCGTAGTGGGCGCCCCGTATAACTGTCTCAGGAGGAAATCTACAAAGTACAAGCTTGCACTGAATTATGGGGACAGGGTGGTGTTTGATATACCTACTAGAGGTAGTGGGGGCTCAAATTGTTCATGCAAATGGGGGTGCGCCGGCCATGCCGCTGAGGGCAAGACCTCTTCCTTGTCCGACACGTGTGACGTCACTGCCACGATCTCTAGTACACAACATCTAAGAAAAAAAGAGGGCCCACTTAAAGGGCAATAACTTAGTAATCTCTTCACTAATTTCGACAACACTTCGGAAAAACACAAAATTCAGTCAGAGGGACATCACGTTCGTAAATAGGAAGAAAATCAAATTGATGTGTTTGAGAAATATCAAGGTATAAAAATTTCCACCAAAATTGGGTCAAACGCAAAATTTTACTTCTTAAAAGCTTTCAGCTACAGGGGCGTAATCGTACGTTCTGATTTCAGGACAAGAGCAGTAAAACCACGACAGTCACATCAGATGGATATCTCAACGTGCAGACAAAGTTTTGTAGAAGTTTGAGGAGGTGTTATGATAAAGAGACCCACCCTGGTTCCAGTGGGAAGGGGCCACAACCCACACGCCAAGTTTCACTAAATTTAGGTGGAAATGTAAAAAACTTGATATTTTTCTAACATGTTAGTTGATTTTTTTTCATCTTACTGAAAAATGTTAAGTCCCTCTGGTTGAATTTTATTTCTTCGAAGTTTTGTTGAAATTGGCCCCAAGATTACAGAGCTGCTGCCCTTAACAAGGGTCCTCTTCTTAGACACCCGGTATTATATATTATAAGGTAACCTCTTTCGGGTGAGAGCAACAGGAGAGAACTCAATATAGTAAGGTTTGCGCAACACAAAATCCTGCCCATGTATAACATTCATTCCCACCATCATGTGCCCCCCCCTCCCCCCCCCCCCGACCCCAATTAATTTCCAAGAAAAATTACACTCAACACCATTCAAGTCAAAGTTCCAGGACAAGACGATACCTGAGTGGGTGGGAGGAAATACAGCAGGCGGCATCCTGTGCGCGGCGCAAACCAAACAAAACGCTCGGTTAGAAACAATTCATTTCGACATAATTTGTAAATACCATCATAAAGTCCAGAAACCAGAACGGAACAGTCGGTTAGAAGCAATTCTGCCGCCCAGAGGCAGAGCGACCTAACCGGACATTTGTTTGCGGGGCGACATGGTGGAATCAGGCGCTCGTCAAAATTCTGCGTAGGTGGAGCTATTGGTATCATCTTATAACTGGTGCCCATTTGAGGATCGGTTCAGTTCGGTTTCTGGTGGCTTCAGTGCACACTATAAATAGATCAACTACCCACACCGATCTACCACGGCGAGCGGCCTTGAAAACAAAAGCGCTTGTTTTTGAAGGTCATCATCAGTTCAGTCGGGAACAATCCGGCGAACCCGAAACTGACAAAACCAAACTGAATCAAACCGACAAAACCAAACTGAATCAAACCGATTATGTCAATGGGCACAGCATACAACCGCCTATGCATTAGTCTTGCTTTTGATGAAAGAAAAACCCATCTATCGAGACCTTTGTGATTGAATGAGGGAGGAGGGGGTTGCTCGGTGTCTGGGGGGTAAAATTAGCGACAAAATGTCTGCCAAATTTCGGTGCCTCCCAAAGCTTGAGTGTCCTTGAAAACTGCAAATGTACACATTTGTGCCATTCATCAACGTTATTTCAGTAAAATCCACACAACATTTTGTTTTTAAACGGACATACAAGGAGTTGAGCAAATATAACCCAACAACTTTCAAATGATAAAAAATTGCCCAATGGATAGAAAAATATCGGCCTGTTCAAAAATAAACATTTTGATGAACGCCTGATTTCACCACGATGCCACACTTTTCATGATTATGAGAAAAACGTGAAAAATATTTAGACGTTTACTTTTGACATTAGTCACTTACTGGCTTTGGAAAACTACAATTTCAGATGAGGGTACGTCGTTCTGTCTTTGACATTAAAATGATGTAGATGTAGACGAGGCTAGTGTAACAAACCACTAACCCACCCCCCAAAAAAACCCACCAAACAACAACAACAAAACAAAACCCAAACAAACAAACAAAAACCCTCAATAGTGTCGGATAAGTCGCTCTGCCTCGGCACGGTAGAATTCATTCCTTACATTTTTTAAAAGGCAAATAGTCCAGAAAACAAATGCTGCTGGTTCCATCCATGGAGATAACAAATCAGTACCCCATTAGGCCCCACCGAAATGAAGGCGTGTTCAACCTAGGTAAGAGTTGATTATCTAAAATCACCCTATATAAAACTCCCTGATAAAGTCACCCCATACATGACTACCTCATAACGTCATCCTACATAGGACTTATAAAATCACCCTATACAGAGCTCCCTTATAAAGTCACCCCATACATGACAACCTCATAACGTCACCCTACATAGGACTTATAAAATCACCCTATATAGAGCTCCCTTATAAAGTCATCCTACATAGGACTTATAAAATCACCCTATATAGAGCTCCCTCATAACGTCACCCTACATAGGACTTATAAAATCACCCTATATAGAGCTCCCTCATAACGTCACCCTACATAGGACTTATAAAATCACTCTATATAGAGCTCACTTATAAAGTAACCCCATATAGGACTCCCTTAAAAAGTCATCTTATGTAAGGCTATCTTATAAAATCACCCTAAATAGGATTCTCTTTCAAAGTCATCTTATGTAAGGCTCCCTTATAAAGTCACCCTATACAGTACTCCCTTATAAAATCACCATATATAGGATTGCGTTACAAAGTCACCCTATATAGGACTCCCTTATAAAATCACCCTATATAGGACTCATTACAAAGTCACCTTACAAAAGACTCCCTTATAAAGGCATCCTATATATACGACTCTCTTATAAAATCACCATATGTAGGATTCCGTTAGAAAGTGCCCCTACCCTATGTATGACCTTATAAAGTCATCCTGTATAGGACTCACTTATAAAATCATCCCATACAGGACGTCCTTAAAAAATCATCCTATGTAGTCACCCTATGTAGGATTCCCTTATAAAGTCACCCCAAAAAGGACTCTATTAAATTATAAAGTTATCCTTTTTAGAATTCTCTTACAAAATCCCTAAACAGGGCTCTTATTAAGTCATCTTATATATAGAATTCTCAAAATTACTCTTTAAAGGACGGTTATAATGTCACCCTATATAGGGTTCTCACATAAAATCACCCAGTGAAGGACTTTGTTATAGATTTCTTTCTATTAGTTAGACGTCTGGTAATTTGAAATGTCATTTTGTGAAATAAAATGCCACATTGTAACTTCAAACGGACAGGTGGCATGCGATTTTCAGTTTAAAACATGACACCGTTTAAAAATTCAAAAATCACATCCAAACTTTTTTTTTTGAGTAGAAGTTTTATGGTGCTCGCAACTGCATAAGGTCATACGAGCATCCAAACTTCAAATTTTAATATTCCCTATCTCTGTCTGATCTCTTAACGCTTCTTTCACAAGGACAACATATATTGAAGCTCATGTTGAAAGACAAACTGAGGGACAATCTAGAGATCCAGACTATTGAAAGTTTGCCACGTTGGCATAATACAAGTACAGTATTAAAAAATTATTCAATAAATTCAAAAAGACAAAGAACGTCTTTATGAATCATAATTTATATTTGAGGTTACTACATGACTTTTGAATTTGCAATGTGACATTTGAAAATACTAGGCCTGTATTTAATCGAACAACAAAAAAACCCACTACAAAGTCACCCTATATTGGATTAAAAAAAAAAATAAAGTCACCCTATATAGGACTCCATTATAAAGTCACCTTACATTTGATTTTCTTGTAAAGTCACCCTATGAAGGGCTCTGTTACAATGTCACCCTATATAGGACTCCATTATAAAGTCACCCTACAAAGGATTTTCATATAAAGTCACCCTGTGAAGGGCTCTGTTACAATGTCATCCTATATAGGGCTCCATTATAAAGTCACCCTACATAGGATTTTTTTTCTAAAGTCACCCTATGCAGGGCTCTGAGTCTGTTCTAATGTCACCCTACATAGGAATCCATTATAAAGTCACCCTATATAGGATTTTCTTATAAAGTCACCCTATACTGGACACCATGTTCTTTCTTGCTCTTTCCAAAACAACAATAAAAACAATACATAACTGACAGAAAAAACAGTTTTGTTTTTATTTCTGTAAAAAGGATAATCTGTGAGTGCAAGGGATATTGCCAGACTGGCTAGCCAAATAGGACACTGGGGCAGAAAACAACAGGAGAATGGGACCACTCCAGAAAATTTTCCCCACCATTAACTTAACAAAATGACAAAAGTAGATTTTGATCATTTCTGTGCCTTGCTTTCAGCTAAAGACCCCTTCCCCTAAAAAAAACAAAAACAAAACAAAAAACAAAACAAAAAACAAACAGAAACATAATTTAAAAATAAAAACCAACTGAGATGAAAAACGTTCTAAACTTCCACACAATTAAAATATGTATTGTCCCTGCGGCAAGAAAAACTAGCGACAAGTGACATTCGTCCTCCAACATCTGCTTAGGGTGGATAGATATTATTCTTTGCAAACACCACGACCCTGAGACCAAGAACACTTCTGTAAACCAACTCAAAACGAACTAAAAAAAAAAAGAGAAAAAAAAAGCCACTTACTTTATAGACCGTTGCCAACAATATAAAGTAACAAAAACAACACTTTGGACCAAACCACAAAGAGTATCAATAGCAAGGAAGTTTTCCTAACAAGAGTTTAAATAAAGAAACTATTTCTACTAACGAAACATACAACTGTATACATTGTCACGTTTTTTCCCACAACTATCAAATCCCTTCTCTTCGCTATATAGATCTAGATACGACCTCCCCCCACTCCTTATCTAAACTTTCTGAGAATTCTGCAACCTTCCAGACTTGTCGGAGAGAAGGCTGCTTAGGTGCACAAAACGATAGCAACGGGAACACAAAACGAAGCAGTCACCAGTGAACCTTAAAGTTAAAGTGAACACCCTCCTACACTAGACAAGTTACTTTTCTGGAAAAATCAGTGAACTTTGACCCCCACTAAGATATCGATGTAACAGTAAACTGCTTCAGCAACAATAATAAATAAACACTAACAAACTCAGTGTTCTCTCTATTTCTTCTATCATTTAACCCTATCCCTACGTCGTGTTTTACTCTCGTATCCATACCATATGACGCGGGGAACTCTGTGTGACCACTTTCCTAAGAGGAAATTTACTCGTTAATCGGATCCATACGCTTTGCATAACAGTCTGTCAAAATGATTTTTTGAGAAATACTGAAAGTTTTATCTTCGTACTAGAAGTATTCTAAAATGTGAAGAATACAACCCCGGGGGTAAAAAAATGACACCAGGGTGTACGGATAGGGTTAAACATTCTGTTTTGTTTGCCTAACCCTAACTAAAGCGTCACCTGATAGAAAAAAGGCAGGGGTAAAAAAACAACAACAAAAAAACAAACTACAGACACAAAGAAAATGGAAAAGCCTCTAAGATAAGACAGCTACTTTGGTGAACAGAATGAGTGGCAGCAGTATCATGAGCTAGCTACATAGAGCAGAATATCTGTCAGTGAACCAGACCCCCCTCCCAAACAAGACAAGTTAGTCTAGCACGCACATAGATAGCCAAAGTTTTAGTAGAGGTTTTACGGCGCTCACAACTGCAAAAGGTCATACGAGCGCCAGCACATAGATAAATATGTATATATAGCGAAAGTACAGAGAGCGAAAAAATTCTCAGGCCCTAAATTCTTTCATAAACACGTGTATCCTTTGGATTTCAAACACGTCGTACATTGTGACATAGTGAAACTCGTACATATTATGAAAAATTTCTGCATCCGTTGATTTCGCTACCATGCGTGCTAGACTATCTTTCTTTGTACAGAATGATGCAACTGACCTGCCCCTGGGGATGGGGGATGAGGAGCCCAGGGGTGGGTCGGGGGTCGGGGGTCGGAGATGAGGACCGCAAATCCAGAGATGAAATCAAGCAGTGAATGGCGGGACCACAAATAGAACATATCACAAGGTCATCAAATGAGATTCCAAAAACTTTCCCTTTTCTCGCCGAGAATTTTTTGATCCACTGGTCAATGTGGAACACATACTCTCTAGATCAATTTTTGCTGTCAGGATACCAAAGGCAGACTGTATGTGTATGTTACATGTCTAACTCATCCAGGACGTAATTTTTCGCTGCAATTGAAACCATTTGGACATATCTTATTTGTATCCCCGCAAATCAGTAAGAGCAAAATGTTTTATAAAGCCAAATTTTGTTTCAGAAACTTTCCTCTCGCATTTTTGGTATTCATCGATGTTACAAAAACAATACAATACAATGCAAAAATCGACATATGAGCGCAAGATTCCGTCATAAGTGAGGCATCGTGGTGAAATCAGGCGCTTGTCAAAATTATGAAATTGAAGAGACCAGCCTATTTCAATCTATTTGGCAATTCTTATTGAATTTTTGGCTGAAAACCTTGTATGTCCATTTAAAAACACATTGCTGAGTGGATTTTATTGAAAAGAGTTTATTAAAGGCATGCAAATTGTAAATTTACAGTTTCCAAAAGCTCTCAAGCTTTGGAAATCACTAAACTTTGGTGGCCATTTTCTCATTAATTTTGCCTCTGAAACCAAACGACCCCAACCTCCTTCAATCCAAAATATCTCGACTTCTATTCAAGATAGACGCGAATTTTTTTCATCAAAAGACAGACAAATGAACAAGCTTTACGATGGTACCAATAACTCCATATGGCCAAAAATTGACGAGCGCCTGATTCCACCACTTTGTGACACATATCTCACTTTTCAAAATGCCGTATTTTGCGGAGTGTTACACTAAGAAATGAAGAAAAAAACAAAAACAAAAAACCCCCCCCCAAAAACCCAGGTCATATTGGCGATATTCCTATACGTGACCCCCCACCCCACCCCCAAAGTTACTGATACGTCTGCAATACGTCCAGAAAGAGTTAAACCATACAAAATTAGTACTGCCCATTTATGAAACATACGAATGAAACGTTTGTTTGACTAAACAAAAACGAGGCTTCCGTTGTTGAGACAGAAACTGAAACTGTAGTAGTAAGCTTTCTCCAAGAGAGATTGGGAGAAAATTTACATTTCTTTTTCTTTTCCGGATGTGAAATTTCTCTTTCACATTCTAGCATGCACATGTACAATTTTTTACAATAAAACAACACCCACGCTGGATTTCATTGGTCAGCAATTTTTTTGTCTTCAGCATCGAGAGACTCGGTTTTGGGGAATTTCTCGTTTCCCTTAACGATTGAATCTCATTTAATGATGGGTTTACCTAATAAGTCAGAGTTGAAAGGTCATTTCTATTCTGCCAAGTAGCAGCAAAATCACAATCAATAGCCTACGTATATCCGGGGTCTCTGGTCAGAGTGCCATGCGTTGAAACACGCTCGGCTGTCGTCATGTTCAAGCTCCCATAAACTAGTTCCCACTCCACACACGCCCTGAGCTGACTTGTTTGTCTGATTTCCTAATTTTGTGAGTGTCTGATTTAAAGAGCTATCTAAGTTGAGCTGGTCACATTTAGCAAACTGACCATAACAGAACTGTTTTATCCCTTTGGGAGAGCTGTCAATTGAGATAACTACACCAGGGTTGGTGAATAGACTGACTGATCTAAGTCATCGGCTGACTCATGACTGATATAAAAGTCATAAGGTAACCTATGACTGATATAAGAAGTCATTAGCTGACCTGTGACTGATGTAAGTCATCGGCTGACTCATGACAGATCTAAATCATTAGCTGTCTCAAGACAAATCTAAGTCATCGGCTGACTCATGACAGATCAAAGTCATTAGGTAATCTGTGGCTGATCGAAGTCATAAGCTGACCTTTGGCTGATTCAAGTCATCGGCTGACTCACCAAATTGATTGATCTAAGTCATTGGTTGACTCGTGACTGGCTTAAATAATCGCCTGACTTTGCAAATTGACTGATCCAAGTCAACGACTGACCCGATAAATAAACTGACCGATACAATGACCTTTCAACCCTGACCTGATGGCCTCCGTGAGGCAGCGCTGTGAATTACCGTCGCATCCACAACTTGCGTTGTCTCTTTCTCTCCGTTCTCTCCCTCCGCCTTCTTTTTCTTTTCCTCCTCCTTCCCTCCTGACTCTGCTGCGCCGTCTGCGGTTGTGGCCAGGTTGTAGCCGGCCGAGCGCCCATTGGTCTGCACAAAGTTGCGTAGCTTCTTCATGTGATTCTTGCCATTGTAGTGCATGGCTGCCATGTGGGGACCCACGATCCGCACACTGCACAGGCGGCAGACGTAGTCGCCCGTGATGGTCTTGAGCAGGTCCCGCAACTCCTGCGACATCTCCAGGTCCTTGCTGGGGTCCTGGGTTGCGACCTTGACCTCGTGCTCCGGGTTGATGATCACGATGGACTCCCGGATTTTCTGCTGTATCTCCTCCTCCCGTGCCACCTCCTCAGGGGTTTGCGGCGGTTTTGAGGGCGGCGCAGCTTTCACCGCCTCTTCCGCAGCCTTCCTCCTCAACTCCTCCGACGCCTGCTTCACCGCCTCCTCCGCGGACTTCCGTTCCTCCTCCTCCTTCTTCTTTTTTTCCTCTTCCGCTTTCTTCCTCTCCTCCTCCTCTTTCTTCAGCTCCGCCTCCGTCTTCTTCCTCTCCACCTTGGGCTTGACCTCCACCTCGTTCAACAGCCGATCCTGTGGCCGTGACGGAGCTTTCACTGCTGCTGCCGCTGTCGCGTTTGCCCCTCCCCTCGCCTTCCTCTCCTCCTCGGTACCCAGCCGGCCAAACACAGAGCCACCAGTTTCCTGCTTGGGCCGAATCTTGTCCCTAGCATCGAACCCCGACCCTTGACCGCCAAACTTGTTGGCACCGCCCCCTCTCGATGTTGCGTTAGCCCCGCCCCCTCTCGATGTTGCGTTAGCACCGCCCCCTCTCGACGACATGTTGGCCCCGCCCCCTCTCGGCGACGCATTAGCCCCGCCCCCTCGCCCACGAGCCATGCCCCTTGAGGAGATATTGGTGGAGTAGGCTGCCTCGTGGGGCCCTGAATCCTGGCCACCGCGCCTGCCCACCCACCCACCAGAGTTACCTCCCCCTCCATACTCCTGCCTCACGTCACGACCTCTGCCTCCTCCCCTCTGACCCCCGAGCTCAGGAGGCCCATCCCGGCCACCTCTACCACTGCCGTACCCAGCACCTCTAAACTCGGAGGAACCGAATCCTCCCCTCCCACCGAACCCCTTGCCATCGCTGGACCCACCTTTCGCGCCGGGAGCCTTGCTGTAGCCCCCCTGAGCCCCGGCGTAGCCCCCCCTGCCACCTGGCTGTCTGTAGCCCCCTGCACCGCCTCTATTCCCTCCTCCAAAAGAGTCGCCATGAGACGACTGACTAGACCCCTCACTCCTGAACCTCGTATCCGAGCCACCGCCATAGCCAGCCTCTGCACGGCCACCGTACGAACTACCACCATACGTCCTACCTCCCCGACCCCCTCTCTGCCCCCCAACTCCTTCATTACCTCCTCGACCCGCTCCCCTCCCTCCTCTGCCCCCCCTGAAGAAATCCGACCCGCCACCTCCCCCCATCGAGCGGCCGCCCTCCCCATTCCTATATCCACCGTCTCTCTGCACCTCTGCGCCCTTACTATTGCCACTTTGGCCACTGCCGGACCCGCTATAACCTCCATACCCTTGACCTCCGCCCACTCCTGATCCTGTGACCTTGAACTGTGACCTCTGTTGCCCCTCCGTGTAGCCCCCGCCGCCCCCTCCCCTCCGCGTGGCTGGGCCGGAATAACCGCCAAACTCCTTCCCGTAGCCGCCCGAATCTACCACAGGGGGTGCGGCCTGCCACGTTGGCCGCTGATACTCCGTCTTCTGAGCATAGCCCTGGCCATCACCTCCACCCGAGGCGTAGTAGTCGTGCGAGTACGTCTGCTGGTCGCTATAAATAGCCGCGGGGGGCTCGGCGGGTGGGGCGGGATACTCACTCACAGACGCCCAAGTCCCAACCCCACCTCCCGCCGGGGCGGCAGAATAGCTGGCTTTGCTCTGATAGGCCGGGTAGGATGCGCTCGAGCTGCTCTGGTCGTAACCTTGAGCATACGTAGACGTGTCCTGAGTGTACGAGGACTGGGACGTGCCGTACGCCTCACTCTGGTAGCTGTAGCCCGCGTCGTACGAACCGGCCGGTGGTTTCTGCGGGTCTGCCGAGTACGGGGCCGCATGGCTCTGGTAGGCCTGGGTGACGGGGGCAGGGGCGGAGGGGGGTGGTGGGTCATACACTGGGGGGGCGGGGGGCTGGCTGTAGGCCGAAGCCGTGCGGTCAGCGTAGCCCGCGGGCGTGCTGGTGTAGGCACTGACCACCGCAGGAGTCTCCAGGTAGCCAGAGCTGGCGGTGTTGTAGACAGGGGCTGCCGAACCTGGGCATGGGGAACAGTGGTGGGGTCAGGACACAGAAGTAGGACATATGGTCGCTTTTAAGCACAAGGGGGCTATCCCGAAAAACGCTGTTTTGAGAAAATCGAAGGTAAAGTTTTTGGACCCTTGTTCAGTTTCTTTAAGATACAAAGAGAGTTTTCTCTATAACCAAACCAATACACACACCCACTTTTGGTGTAGGTCAAGATTTCTGGCAACCCTCGAAATCTGGGTTAGCCCGCTTGTCCTTAAAAGCGACCATATAATAATGTAACGTCAAGACATAGAAGTAGGGCATGATGACAATGGACATTTCATGTCAGGACACAGAGGTAGGACATATATATAATAATGTAGGGTCAGGATATAGAGGTAGGGCATTTACTTTTAGTTTTAGAAAGAATTTTATGGCACTTGCAACACGACCAGGTCAGATATCTGTTGAAGATTGAAGCTGTTACAAGAGAGAGTAACATAAAAAGAAAAGAAGGAAAGAAAGGACAAGAAGAGCGATATGATAGCTGTTTTATAGGAAAACAGGAACGAACCACATTGGAGCACCTGCCAGCCACCCACCCACTTATACAGAGTAAAGAGAATCACATCCATATAAAATGGTGGGTTATTTCTGCAAGGAATAGAATAAGCTGGACAAACAGACAGACACAACAGACAGAAAGAAAGGAAATAGCATCTCTAGCAGTGACACCCCTCAACAACCTACACACATGAGATAGAAGCAACAGACAGAAGGAAAAGAAATTATAAGACTTCTTTAGCAGTGACACCCTCCAGCTACCTGCAGAGAGCTACCGAAACATGGGATGCTGTGGCGGATAAAAAAAAGGGCCAATTCCATAACTGGGAGAACCAAGTAACGAACTCATTTTGTCAGCACACCTCCCATTTCGTATTTCACGCCTGAATCATCGACTCAGCTGTACTCACCGATAGGCTCTGTGTGTACTGGTCCTGCCAAGTAACTCATTTTGTCAGCCCACCTGCCATTTCATATTTCACAACTGAATCATCGACTCCCTGTACTGTACTCACCGATAGGCTGCAAGTACTGGTCCGGCCAAGTAACTCATTTAATCAGCACATCTCCCATTTCGTATTTCACGCCTGAATCATTGACTCAACTGTACCGTACTCACCGATAGTCTGCGTGTACTGGTCCGGCTGCGAGTAGCTGTAGTCGTACTGAGGGTGGCTGGTGACCGCCTCGGTGTACTGGCCGCTGTGAGTCTCCGGGGGCCCGTACTGGCCGTCCGGTGGCAAGTACTGATTGCTGTGAGCCTCCGGTGGCGCATACTGGCTGTCCGGCGGAGCGTACTGGCTGTCCGGCGGTGCGTACTGACTGGCGTCTGGAGGCGCGTACTGGCCGCTGTCTGGCGGGGCGTACTGTGGACCGCTGTATGCCTGGGCTGAGCCACTGTACGAGGAGTACTGGTAATCTGTGAGTACAGTCACAGAAACACATTGTTTTGAGTACATAGATGCATATCGTTCTGAGTACACACAGAAACACATAGCTTTGAGAACATACAGATACATAGTTTTGAGTATACAGATACACATTACTGTGAGTACACACATGGGGGGGCTGAATTTTACCATAATTTGATATTTTGTGGTTAAGTTGCATCCCTGTTCTTTGTGTTACCTTTTTGGTCATCAAGACTTCTGGATTTCTTCTCTGGATGTAAACGAATGGAACGTGGACTTTTGGACTTTAACAAACGGAAAGTCTACAAGATCACCACACTTTCTAGTCTAGTCTAGGCAAGATCAAAACTAGATCTAGTAGAAGGGAGAGAATGCACACATGCACAAGTAGGCCTAATCCTTTAATTCTTTGACATCATGGAGAAGAACGATTACTTACCAGGGTATGACATGTTAACTGGTGACTGTGGAGTGTTGGAAGTCTTGCAGAATCTCCCCCAAGAAAGTTACAACCAACTGGAAGTCAGGTCTACTATAAGAACATGAAGTTCGTTGTAAGTGGTAGGTCTTCTTGATTTACTGGCCTTGGCCTTGAGCAGGCAACAAAATATAATTAGATGATTTAGATCTAGATTTTCTAGATCTAAGTGTAATGTCCTTCCGTCTTGCTCGAGAGTTGGTGTGTATGATTTTCCGAGGAGTGATGATGCCTCGCGCTCGAGGTAGCTTGAAATTCAAGTCTCCCTGATGCATACGACAGAGAAACAAAATATATGTCAATTCAGTACGCACGTCATTCTCGATCAACTGACTAAGATAGTCCTACACTCTTCTGCCACCGTGCAACTAAAAGAAAAAAAGGGGAAAAAAACACTCGATCTACCACTCAGCAAGCCTTTTAGTTTGGTTGGCCAGGCCTAGTGAGTGTATTATGGTCCGGCATCCAGATTTTTATCCTCTCTCAGTCAGAGCTCTCGCTTCCTGTTTGGCTGACAACTTTTTCCAGCTATTTTTCTCAATGTCGTTCGATGGTAAAGTTAGATATCGTTCAAGGACATCGGTAAAACTACTGAAATTTTATGGTTCGATCCACCCCGGAAAGTCAAAAGTCCTAAGGATAGATGCTTTACGAAAGGAGCAGGTCACAATAGAGGGAAATACACTAGCAGACGTCGGATCTTTCTATGCTTATCTTGGGAGTATAATTGACAGGCGAGGGAGGAACAGGTTCTGAAATGAAGTCCCGCATCGGAAAGACACAGACTGCATTAATAGCCATGAATAAGATTTGGGGACCATGGAAATCTCACTACGAACAAAGCTGAGGATTTTGAACTCAAAGGTGAAGACAGTCTAATTGTTGTATTGATGTGAGACATGGAACGCACCTCAGACTTCAACAATAAATAGGATTCACTTTTTCTTGAACAAGTGTCTAAAAAGAAGTTACTAGGATCACGTACCAACGAGGACGTATTAAGAAGAACGAGACAGAACTGAGTCAGAGATGAGGTGGGAAGAAGGTGTTGGCGATGGATTAATGGACACTCTCAGGAAGTCAAGTAGCTGCATAACAATTAGGAAGTGTTAGATTGGAACCCACAACTATAAAAGATCAAGGGGAAGACCACGTCACGGAACCTGGAGAAGAGTCATGGAAATGAATGTACAGAAAAGTGGGAAGACATGGAGTGACATCAAGCCCCTAGCCTAGGATAGGGAAAGTGGAAAGTGTTTGTTCGTGGGCTATGTCCTGATCCAGGCGGTGAAAAAGGCAATGATGATGATGATTTCTTTTTAAAGTTATAGAAGAGGAGGTGGTGCAATCGGGGGGTGGGGTTGAAAGTTGGTGGAGGTGGTAGGGA
>NW_004798017.1:24453-27769 GCF_000002075.1 Aplysia californica | reverse complement strand
GCAGAAACTTGGATCAAATTTTTAGCTTGCACCAAATTGGAGCTGCGAAAAGCAGTTTTATGCACCTTTCTTCTTGTGCGGAAAGAACGACGGAAAGGACGATGCCTAGATTTCTCTACAGTGACAAAAATAACTTTGGTGCAAAGATTTTGTTTGCCCCCCCGGAAGACACTACTGCAAGCGGCGCGACGAGCATAAAGGCCCGTGTCCACTGCGACGGACTCCAACCGACCCGATTGCGTCCGTCTCTCGTAAGTTGGTAGATGAAATGGAGCACCGCTTATTTACTAAGAAATCAGCGAAAAGTCCGTTTGGCTGTCTCAACAGACATAACACCACACGCCCCGACAAAAGACGTGTGGGTTGGCAACCCGCTTGCTCAATTTTAGTATTTTTAGCCGGGCGGAGTCGTGACTCGTGACGAGCCATTATAGGCCCCGCCGGAGGTTTAAAAAATTCTAATTTTGAGTTCGGATTAAAATTCTAAAGTCATATTCATAATCAGCGCCTCAAAATTAGAAAAGTTTACACGCAAACCACCTAGTTTAAATACATATTAACAATTTTACCAAATTTTCTGTAAAAACCCATTCATTTTTTATTCTCGCCTTGGGTTCATTAACCTCGACTATTTATAATAGCCCCGTACCGAGGACACAGCCTTGGGACACAATGTGTGGGATAAGACGGCCAGTAGGCCAACAGACTTGACGTGTCTTGCTCGAACTGGTGGACACACAAGACGGAAACGACCCGACCGATTTTCTTCCTCCCGGCAAAAGATCGGGCCGTGCCCGTCTCAGTGGACCCGTAGGGTAAACCATCCCCGCCGTCTGTCTCTTCACTGACGCAGCGGATCGCAAAGATGTAGTAGGCCTAATGTAGATCTAGGGCACTAACTGGTTTAGAACAATAAAAAAGGGGGGGGGGGGGGTGAAGGCCATCGTTAGGTTGAGTGCTTGCACCAATTGCACCAAAGGCCGCCACTGACACACACACAATAATCCTCATCTGGAAATGTACTATGGTTACGCTCTTTATCGGACAAAAAGTAAAAACGGCGAAAATTTAATGTTCGAGTTTCAAACTGGATAAACCTCTTAATCTTCGTAGAAAAATGCTTTCGTAGTCCCCTTTTCAACTCTCCTGGTAATTTTTGTGTATTATTACATGTAGTTATTATTATTATTGTCGTTGTAATAATGATAATTATAACAATTATGTATAATAATAATTATCAATATTTATTATTATTAAATATGGTTATCATCGTCATAATTATTATCATCACTATCATTATCATCGATCATTAATATTATCATCATCATCATCATCATCATCATCATCATCATCATCATCATTATTAATTATTGATGCTGCTGCTGCTGTTGTTGTTGTTGCTGCTGTTGCTGTTGTTGTTGTTGTTGTTGTTGTTGATCTTTTTTTACTTAGCGTCCTCAATGATATGAATAAAAATAGGGATAAAGATTAACAACAATTTAACAGCAAGGGTAATGATAAAATTATAAAACTGATGATATATGGTGATGATGTCGATGCTGCTACTGCTGCTGCTGATGAAGATAATGATTATTAATATTGTTATCATCGTCATCATTATTATCATCGTTATCATTATCATCGATCATTTTCATCATTACCATCACCATTGTTGCTGCTGCTATTATGTTGTTGTTTTGTTGTTTTTTGTTGTTGGTAATTTTTTTTTTTACTTTAGTACCATGGATGAAGTGTAATAGCCTAAGGTTAATGATAAAAATGGCACTGATGATGATGATGATGATGATGATGATGATGATGATGATGATGATGATGATGATGATGATGATGCTGTTGCTGCTGCTGCTGCTGTTGCTGCTACTACTGCTTCTGCTACTTATGCTGAAGTTTTGTTGTTGTTGTGGTGTTATTAATGTTAATCTTTTTTATACTTAGCATCCTTAATGACATGAATCAGGATAATGATATAAAAATAGCACTGTTATCGACGATATGATGATAATTGCTGCTGCTGCTGCTGCTGCTGATGATGAAGTTCATAACAACCAGCTCTTGATGAAGCCCGAATTATGGTAGAACATTTAACATTTTAATGTATTAGCCTGCAACTTTAATAGGGCCTGCCACAACATTTCACAAAATAGCACTACTGAAACAAGTATCCATATAAATAAATAAATACATAAATAAATAAATGGATACATATATATATTATATATACATATAGATCTAGATCTGTTCATATATTTTTAAAAAGAATGTATTTATTAATTTAAAAAAAAATGTTTTCACAAAACAACATCAATGATGATGATGATGATGATGATGATGATGATGATGATGATGATGATGATGATGATGATGATGATGTCGAACCATCATAAAGTTCGAAACCCCAATGCGACGAAGGCTGCACGCCGAGTCGTTCCGGTTCCATGGTCAACTTTGTGTGTAGTGTGTGTTGTGGAGATTAGTCTTAGCAGTAGAACAACGGCCATCGCTGTTGATTATTGTTGTCGATGTGACACCTCGGGCAAAACAAAACACGTCACTCCTCTACTTGGACGCAGGTAGGAACGAGTATTTCACGTTTGACTTACAGTTTCAGGGAAAATGAAAGTGTAAGGGATAAGGTTATCCATGAGTCTTATTGGGGTTCAGGAGAGAAATTCCACTTTATTCAACCTATTCTCTGCAATATTCATAATTTTTCAGTGAAATGATGGTATTATTTTGGCTTGTTGGTCGTTATTGACATTATTAATTGGTCTTGGTCTTGATAATGACACGGGCCCAAGGACTTCCGTAAATGCCGTAATGAGCGACCACCCCATCAAACACAATAAAGAAGAGGCCTAGACCCAACCCTAACCCTAACCCTACCCCTACCCCTACCCCTACCCCTACCCCTACCCCTTCCCCTACCCCTACCCCTGACCCTAACCCTACCCTTACTCTTACCCCTACCCCTACCCCTACCCCAAGCCCTCAATTCTGCTCTGTCTCATAGTGGTCGCTCCTTACAGAAGTCCTCCCATTTGATCTATAGACCAGAGGCTTCCTAGATCTAGTAACTAGTACAGTTGAAGCTGTGTAAAAAAAGACGGCCATACTGCATGCATCATCAAGTAGGAGAAAAGTGGCTGTTTATAAGACAGTTGGCGGTCATCATAGTCATAGGCTATGATGTGCAGGACTGATCAAAATCAAGAAAATAAACCAATATACTAAACTGATTTACTTCTGAGGTCCCAACTGGAGGTGGTCCCTAAAGGACTTCCGAAGGGCTCAAATG
>NW_004798017.1:20006-24353 GCF_000002075.1 Aplysia californica | reverse complement strand
GGAGGATAGTGATCGAACGCTTTTATTGGACTTTTTGTTGGCAGTTTTATTAATTTTTCATTAAAATTTGATGGTTCCATGAAAGATTAAAAAAAAAAAAATGTCTGATGAGGATGAGGAGTGTCAAGTGCCATAGTAAAACAAACAAATGGGTAGCCACCACTTGCGAAGGAACGACGCTTCTGTCGCGAGTTTGCATTCACTTCCATTGTTATGGACTGGATTTACCGTAGTTTAAGGACTGAGTTGAGGGTGGGGCTTAGGTTATGATGGATATCACACATTTTCCTTACCACAGCGGAAAATCAAAATTTGTTATCCACTGGTCAACTAGGTAAACATTGGGAGCGACCTCTATGCAACATATCGTTTCATCCATTGTAGGGACCCACAATAACGACAGTTGAATGAACTATGACGGCTTGTCCACAGTGTCAGGGGAAAACGCATACATTTTTTACAAAGCCTGGACGTCTTTTAGAGCTTGTCTCCTTACATGCGACACGACGTCATAACACACGTGACTGTCGCCTGCGATCGGTCCATGTAGTGATGGTGTGACAGGTTTAGAGCATTACCATTGGTCAAAATATCCAGACAAGCAGTGCCGGTTGATGAGCCATTTATGTGTACAAGTGTGTGTGTGTGTGTGTGTGTGTGTGTGTCTCTAGGATGTTCTTCTTCAATTCAACCCAATGCAAGTTTTGTGAAACTAATTTTGTTGTTTTGTTTTTTTAACGGACAGCAGGAGGAGGAGGAAGAGGAGGAGGAGGAAGAAGAGGAGGAGGAAGAAGAGGAGGAGGAGAAGGACTTACATGGGATTGGCCATGTCTGAAATAAAAAATGTCAGCAGCTCATCCGTCTGACGAACTTTGTATTTCCTTGTCCACCTTGACATTTAAATTTGCCACTGTCTCTCTTCTGGGAATTGCTAGTTGTGCACGGCTAAACGTCGCGTCACGCGTATTAAGGAGACAGTTTTGTTGCTTTTGTTGCACGCAACTGAAAATTTTGGCGCGATGTGGTCACGCACAACAAGGGTACACAGCTCGCGACTCATCACTAGCGACTGTCGCGCAGGACTAACCTCCGGGTTGTGCATGAGACATAGGCTTAGGCAGGTAAATTTGGTCGTGGGTTGATAAAAATAAGGTGGCTGCGGCCGCCTCGGACAAGTGTCTGTTTTACACAGTTAAATTATACAGAAAAAACGCAAGGGGGGAAAAATAAAGTGTCCGTTTCGTACAGGTGGCCGTCATGGCAGGTTCGACTGTATATTGTAAATTTTATATTGTAACCAGGTTATTTACAGTTCATACGTTTTACAAATTAAAATGATAATTGAAATCAGGATGAAAAATATAGGCAATGATGACTTGAAAAGTAGGCCTTTTATTATGATTGAATATATTCAATATATATATATATTATTATATATATATCGGAAGGTCAGAAACTGCCTTTGATTTATTGCACTTATTTCATTCCCTATAAGATAAAAATAAACTCAAAAGTTATATATTATAAGTAGAAAGTAAATTTTGTGAAGATACTAGTTGTGGTATATCATATTGGAAGGGAAGAAAAGGAGGATAAAATTTTATTATTTTTAAAATAAGATTTAAGGGGGGGAGTAGACCACAAGGCTTTCCGTGGATTGTTGTTTGTAAGAGGATATTAATAAAAATTTATGTTTTATAAATAGACTCTGTTGGCTACTGTAGGTTGTTCTATGATTTATTGTATGGTGCATATAATGATCGGATACCTGTTTTAAAGTATAAGGTCATGGATTGGGCAACACTTCATATGGCTCAAAACAGACGAGCACATATTCCACCATGCTGCCACACAAATAGCTTTCTGCGACTGATATAATTCCAATTATGCGTAGGTCCAGAACAATGTTGGGTGAAATGGCCTTTTCCATCTGTGCCCCAAAACTTTGGAACAATTTGGATTTAGATGTTAAAATGTCTCTTTCAATTGATCAATTTAAATCAAAGTTGAGGACAATGTTTTTCAGGAAAGTATATGTATAATGTGGAACTGTATGTCTGAAATATCTGTCAGTTTTTGTTGTTGTTTTAAAAATAAATTTATGCTGTTGTAGTGGTACTGAGCTTTAGAGCTTTTGTGTGTGTGTGTGTGTGTGTGTGTGTGTGTGTGTGTGTGTGTGTGTGTGTGTGTGTTTGTGTGTGTGTGTGTGTGTGTGTGTTTTGTAAGCGCCTCAGAGCCCTTTTTGTGGATTCTTGCACGTTATAAATTCATTTATCATAATTATTAATCCATTGTGTATCTGTTGATGTAGGTATCATCTTCAAGCCCGTCGGGTCCTGATGCTGTGCAACTGCAGAACAACCCTCGCAACACACAGTGGATAACTTTTGGAGCAGGGAGGAGGAGGCGTTTTCGCTCTTTGAATCTGTATGCCTACTTGTCTGTCTGTCCATCTGTCTGTCTTCCTATCTTTCTGTCTGTCTGTCAGTCCGTACATCTTATCTCTTTGTGATCAAAGCTGAGGAACGAATTTCCCCATTGTTCAGCTTTCTCATCGACAAATGACTGCGGAGGAAAAGCTATAACGGCGTATCTCAGCCCCTTGCCATATTTCGACTTAGCCTAACCTGCAGAAGTAGTGACGGACTTTTAAAACACCAGCCATGTTTTCTGGCGTGATGCTTATCGTGGTGCTCAGCGGTTGTCTGTTGATTGGTCCGGCCTGCGGCAATCCAGTACCCCGTAATTTTGACCTTGAGGGGAAGGAAGGGAACAATGTGGAGGTGAAGGACGCGGTCAACGAGGAAGTGGCTGATGGGAAAGTCCAACAGCTGGGCGTCGACTTACTGCCTAATCAGAGTGAGTGTGTTGTTGTTGTTGTTGTTGCTGTTGTTGTTGTTGTTGTTGTTGGGAGTGTTGTTGTAGTCAGTATGTTATTGTTGTTGTAATTGTGAGTGTTGTAGTTTTGAGTGTTGAGGTTGTTGAAGTTCTGAGTGTTGTTGTTATGAATGTGTTTTTGTTGTTATTGTAGTTGGGAATGTTGTTGTTAGTGTGTTATTGTTATTGTTGTAGTTGTGAGTGTGTTGTAGTTGTGAGTGTGTTGTTTTGTTGTTGTGAGTGTTGTTGTTGTCAGTATGTTCTTGTTGTAGTTGTGAGTGTGTGTATTTTATTGAACCTAATTGTATTCCAAGTGCTGTAAAACTGTAACTGAAATCTAAAAACCATCACCTGCATTGTGTGTCAGTCACACTTTTCATTCTGTGTTGTTCACACATGATGTGTTGTGTGTTGTTGACACCTGGGTTGTGTGCAGTTTACACCTGCATTGTGTGTTGTTCACACCTGCGTTGAGTGCTGTTCACACCTGTATTGTGTGTTGTTCACACCTGCGTTGTGTGTTGTTCACACCTGCGTTGAGTGTTGTTGAGACCTGCGTTGTGTTTTTTTGTTCAGATAATGACGCAGCTGGAGACGGGCAGTTGCAGCAGCCTGACCCAGACAACGAAGGTGACGATGATGATGCGGGCAATTTGGGCCGACAGGAAGTGGATGGAATGGGACCTGGGATAGCAGACGCACCAGGACAGGCAGACGCCACAGATATGGACAAGCACCTCAAGCTCATCGGAGAGATGGTGGATAAAGTTGGGGTGAGATTTTGTGACAAATACATGGACAGTCGATACACATACAATAGACATCTACAAGGAATACACGTACTGTGGATACACATTTAATAGACATCTAAAGGAATACACGTACAGTTGATACTCATTCAATAGACATCTAAAGGAATACACGTACTGTGGATACACATACAATAGACATCTAAAGGAATACACGTACAGTTGATACTCACACAATAGACATTTACAAGGAATATACGCGTACTGTGGATACACATACTACAGTAACAATAGACATCTACAAGGAGTACACGTACAGTGGATACACATACAGTGAATACATGTACAATAGATACAGGTACTAGGAATATACGTACAATGGATGTCCACAGACAATGAATGTACGTACAATGGATATCCACATACGATGGATACATGTACAATGGGTGTCCACATAGAATGAATGTACATACAATGGATGCGCTTACAGTGAATGCACATACACTGGATATCCTCATACAATGGATACACGTACAAGGAAATCACATACATTGGATACATGTACAATGAATGCACTTACAATGAATGCACATACACTGGATATCCTCATACAATGGATACACGTACAAGGAAATCACATACATTGGGTACATGTACAATGAATGCACTTACAATGAATGCACATACACTGGATATCCTCATACAATGGATACACGTACAA
>NW_004798017.1:15523-18416 GCF_000002075.1 Aplysia californica | reverse complement strand
AGGAGGTAAGGGGGTGGTGGCAGAAAGAGGAGACGAAAGCAGACAACAGAACATTGCTAGAGAGCAGGAAATGAGGTGAAAGGAGACAAATTGTGAGAAGAAAATGTTTCGGTCGCTACCCGAATTCGAACCCGGGACCTTTGAATGAGAGGCTAACACCTTAACCTCTAGGCCACCACAGCCCCCCGTTGACAGCTTGAAGATAAAAAAGGCAAAAAATGGGTGGAGACTATAATTTCAATATTTATAACTCTGTAAAAGTTCAAATGTGATGTGATGTGTGTGTTGAGGTGTATTTTGTGACATGAAGTGTGTTGTGATGTGTTGTGATGCGTTTGACATGAAGTGTGTTGTGATGTGTTTTACATCGTGAAGTGTGTTGCGATGTGTTTGGCGTGTAGTGTGTTGAGATGTGTTTTACACGTAGTGTGTGGGTGGTTGGCTGTTGCTCTGGTGTGGTTTGTTTCTTCTTTTCTGTCAAACATCTATTGACCTTATCTCCCCTCCTTCTTTTTTATGTTTGTTACTCTCTTGTAACACCTCTAATCTTCTGGCACTCATATGACCTTATGCAGTTGCGAGCGCCGTAAAACCTATACTAAAACTAAAACACGTAGTGTCTTGCGATGCGTTTGACATGTAGTGTGTTGTGATGCGTTTGACACGTAGTGTGTTGTGATGTATTTGACACGTAGTGTGTTGTGATGTGTTTGACATGTAGTGTGTTGTGATGTGTTTGACACGTAGTGTGTTGTGATGTGTGTGGCAATGTATTTGACATGTAGTGTGTTGTGATGTGTTGTGATGTGTTGTGATATGTTTTATATCATGGAGTATGTTGCGATGTGTTTTATATCATGAAGTGTGTTGTAATGTGTTTGACATGTGGTGTGTTGCGATGTGTTTTGTATCCTGAAGTGCAATGCGTTTGACATTTAGTGTGTTGTGATGTGTTTGACTTGTAGTGTGTTGCGATGTATGTAGTGTGTTGCGATGTGTTTTACACGTAGTGTGTTGCGATGTGTATGACATGAAGTGTCTTGCGATGTGTCTGACAGAGCGGACAAAGACGGGGACGGCAGCCTGTCTAGTGCGGAAATGGAGGCTTGGATCAAGGCCAAGATGAGCGAACATTTCTTGGAGGCCTCGGAGGAGAACGACAAGATCTTCGTCCATCTGGACCCCGACGGTTAGTCACGCAAACAGGACACCCGGACACGACACCGGACACATCAACAGACACATACATTCAGATGAGACAAAAAGAAACTGACATTTGCGTCAACATGTGGTGGAATAAGACGCTCATCAATTTCTGTTTTTTGTCTTTCTTTCCATGAAAAAAATACCCAATTGTCGTGAATAGAAGTCGAGATATTTGCGATCGAAGGAGGTGGGGGTAACCTGTTTTCTGGGGTTACATAATCGAGAAAATGTTTGGTAACTTCTATAGCTTGAGAGTCTTTGAAAACTGAAAATTTACATATTTTGTGCCTTTAAACAACTTTTTTCCATAAAATTCATGTGTAAATGTATTTCTATATGGACGTAAAAGGTGTTGAGCCAAAAAAACCCAAAATTTGACCAAAATTGTCAAACTGGAGGAAAATTGCCTGTTTCTTCCTTTTCATTATTTTGACAAGCGCCTGATTTCACCATGGTTCCTCACATGTTTCTGCAATTTTTATTTATTTTTTAATATTTTTTTAAAGAATTATTTTTTTTGGGTTGGGGAGGGGTGGAGGGGGTGTTGCACAACACCTTTTATATTCATTTAAAAACACATTTCTGTGTGGATTTTTCTCAAAAACATTTGTTAAAGGTGAAATAAAAGTCATGCCCTGGTCTTATCTCCCCTCAGGCGATGGATTCATTAAGTGGAAGGAGTACTATATCCACTTCCTGCTGTCCCGAGGATTCGACCCCAAGAGCTCCATGAAGCACGTGCAGGACTACGACGACTCGGTGCAGCTAGACCAGGCCGGTGAGTGGCTGGGGACGTAGCTTGACCCGGAACTTTCCGGGATGCGGGGACTCTGATGGAGACTTTGTCAAACGTCAAAGTGTATAGGTCAACGCTCCTTGTAACAATGATGTTTACATGAAAGCAATGACGCTATTGACCTTCACCTTCACCTATCCCGAAGACCCGATGTCTGTCGGGGCGCTTTTGAAGATTTGGCCACCAGTTTCCCCCCCACTCCTTCCAGGTCTTCAGCTTTCCTGAGCGTGTCTTTGAGTTCCAGGCCTGTCCATTCCTAGATGTTGTCCTCCCAACTCTTCTTCGGTCTGGCTCTGCTCCTTTTTCCCTGGACGCTGCCTTGCAGGGTCATTTTAGCAACGTCAAATTGTCTAGGGTCAACGCTCCTTGTAACAATGATGTTTATAAGATACGTAACAAAGATGTTTATAAGATGTGTAACAAAGATGTTTATAAGATACGTAACAAAGATGTTTATAAGATACGTAACAATGATGTTTAAAAGATACGTAACAAAGATGTTTAAAAGATACGTAACAAAGATGTTTATAAGATTTGTAACAAAGATGTTTATAAGATTTGTAACAAAGATGTTTATAAGATTTGTAACAAAGATGTTTATAAGATATGTAACAAATGATGTTTATAAGATAGCAGTGACGTGACAGCAACGTCAAATGTCAAATTGTATAGGGTCAACGCACCTTGTAACAATGATGTTTAAGAGATGGCTGTGATGCTATAGCTATTTTATTTGCTATATATATATGTGTGTGTGTGTGTGTTTGTGTGTGCTTGTGTGTGTGTGTGTGTGTGTGTTTGTGTGTGCTTGTGTGTGTGTGTTTGTGTGTGTTTGTGTGTGCTTGTGTGTGTTTGTGTGCTTGTGTGTGTGTGTTTGTGTGCTTGTGTGTA
>NW_004798017.1:11547-14269 GCF_000002075.1 Aplysia californica | reverse complement strand
CCTCACCTCCCCAGACAAGGACGCCTTAGTGTCGTACAAGTTCCGCTGGATGGAGGCGGACTCCGATCCCATGGACAACCAGCTGACCAAGGAGGAGTTCATGGCTTTCCGCCACCCGGAGCACAGCAAGCGCTCGCTGGAGACCATGGCGCGCAATGTCTTCCGAGGAGTCGGTCAGTGGGGGTCATGGTGTGGGTGGTTGGCGGGTGCTCTGGTGTGGTTTGCTCCTTCTTTCCTATCAAACATCTATTGTCCTTATCTCCCCTTCTTCCTTTTTATGTTTGCTACTCTCTTGTAACACCTCTAATCTTCTGGCGCTCATATGACCTTATTCAGTTGCGAGCGCCGTAAAAACCTCTACTAAAACAGTGGGGGTGTCTCAGGATCACTGGGGATCGCCACAGGGTCAATTTGGTCGTCGCAGGGTCAGATGGGTAGTAGGTTAGTGGGGGACCATGGCTCGCAACGTCTTCCGAGGAGTTGGTCAGTGGGGGTCCTTACAGGGTCACTGGGGTCGTCACAGGGTCACAGGGGTCATGGGTCGGTTGGATACCTTTGTTGGAAATGTCTTCCAAGGAGTAGGTCAGTGAGGGTCGTCACAGGGCCGCTGGGGTCATGGGTTGGTGGGAGACCATGGCTGGGAATGTCTTCCGAGGAGTCAGTCAGTGGGGGTCGTTGGGTCCCCGTGGGCCAGTAGGGTCATTGAAGTAGTCACAGGGTTCGTGGGGTTACAAGGTCACTATGGTCGTCATAGGGTCACTGGGGTTGTTGATCAGTATGGTTGCTGGGAGACCATGGGAGGGAACGTTTCCTGAGGAGTGGGTCCCTGGGGTCATTGGTCACTCAGGTCGCTGCGGTGGGTGAGGTCTGTAGGTTTGGTTGTTCAGTTGGTCCGGTGGGTTTGTTGAGTCGATGGGATTAGTGGGTTGGGTTGGAGATCAGGGCCCAGAACATCTTCAGAGGAGTTGGTTAAAGGGGTCATTGAGACCTAGTTTTCTCTAATGACCTTTTCCATCTTTTGATCTGCGCTTCTCTTATTTCTCTTTCCATTGTTGACCTCATTTGGTTTGTACCTGACTTTTGCCCTCTCCCCTGCTGACCTCTGCCCTCTCTCCTGCTGACCTTTGCCTTCTCCACTGTTGACCTAATTTAATCTGTGCTGTCCTTTGCCCTCTCCACTGCTGACCTTTCTCTCTCCACTGCTGACCTTTCTCTCTCCACTGCTGACCTTTCCCCTTTCCCCTGCTGACCTTTACCCTCTCCACCGCTGACCGTTGCTCTCTCCCCTGCTGACTTTTACGATCTCCCTTGCACTGCTGACCTTCGCCTTCTCCCCTGCTGAACTTTGCCCTCTCCTCTCCACTACTGACCTTTCTCTCTCCACTACTGACCTTTCTCTCTCCACTACTGACCTTTCTCTCTCCACTGCTGACCTTTGTCCTCTCCACTGCTGACCTCTGCCCTCGCCACTGCTGACCTTTGCCCTCTCCCCTGCTGACTTTTACGATCTCCCTTGCACTGCTGACTTTTACGATCTCCCTTGCACTGCTGACTTTTACGATCTCCCTTGCACTGCTGACTTTTACGATCTCCCTTGCACTGCTGACCTTTGCCTTCTCCCCTGCTGAACTTTGCCCTCTCCTCTCCACTGCTGACCTTTGCCCTCTCTTCTCCACTGCTGACCTTTGCCCCTTCCACTGCTGACCTTTGCCCTCTCCCCACAGACACCAACGACGACAAGGTGATCACGGAGGACGAGTTCATCATGCTGCCTCCCGGGGAGGTGGAAAACGAGGAGTACGCGGAGATGGACAGAAAGTGGCAGGAGGAGAGGAAGAAAGAGTTCCGGGAGATCATGGACCTGAACCACGACGGGCAGGTGGACATGAAGGAGATGGAGGTATAGGGGTGTCGTTGTTGTTGTTGTTGGTGGTGGTGGTGGTGTTGTGGTACAGGAGTGTTGTTGTTGTTGTTGTTGTATGGTGAATATGAAGGAGATGGAGGTACAGGGCTGTTGTTGTTGTTGTTGTTGTTGTTGTTGTTGGTGGTGGTGGTGGTGGTGATGTTGTTGTTGTTTGTGTTGTTGTTGTTGATGTTGTTGTTGTTGTCATTGTTGTTGGTGTTGTTGTTGTCGATGTTGTTGTTGTTGTCATTGTTGTTGTTGTTGTTTTTGTTGATGTTGTTGTTGTTTTTGTTGTTATTGTTGTTTATTGTTGTTTTAGGCTAAAACAGCACCTGGACATGGATGGCTGGTGCCTCTATAAATAAATCATTGATGGTCAGGATTGTTGTTGTTGTTGTTGTTGTTGTTGTTGTTGTTGTTGTTGTTGTTTGTTGTTGTTGCTGCTGTTGTTATAAGGTGGATATGAAGGAGATGGAAGTACAGGAGTTAAATAGATTCTTTGGACTTTTTCTCGTTCTTTTTTTAAAAAATTCTTCTAGTTCTCGTTGTTCTTGTTTTTTCTTTTTCTTGTTGTTCTTCGTCTTGTTCTTCTTTCTTGTTCTTGTCCTTTTTTATGTTTCTTGTTTTTCTTTTTCTTCTTCTTCTTCTATCAAAAGACCTACACACTGCGTACAGTAAACTTTAGCCACACACATATCAAAAGACCTACACACTGCGTACAGTATACTTTAGCCACACACATATCAAAAGACCTACACACTGCGTACAGTATACTTTAGCCACACACATATCAAAAGACCTACACACTGCGTACAGTAT
>NW_004798017.1:0-10582 GCF_000002075.1 Aplysia californica | reverse complement strand
AAAGGAAAGTGAGGGTGGAAGGGTGGAGGAAAGAAAGGGAGGGATGGGATGGGATGGGAGGAGGAGGGAAGAAGAATTGGGGAGGTAGGAGAGGGAGGGAGGGAGGGAGAATGTGATGTGCTGTTGTGGTACCATGTTTTTTTTCTACAGAAACTTGAGCAAGCTCACCGTCCGTCTCCTCTAGATAGTGGAACGTCAGCGACTAATTACTGCCTCAGAATGACATGGTTCTGTCTGATGTTTTTGGCCGCTTTGAGTTACGAAGACCACGAGATCAGAAACCAAATGTTCTATCTGTTCTGTCAAAATGTTAAGATTATCCAGTGTTGGTATCAAGATATAAATCAGACCGAAGGGCTAGAACCCAAATGGCCGCTGGATCGGAATAGTAAAGTAGTAAAAATAAAGTATCAAGATATTCAAAGAATTACATTCGCAAAAAAAAATTGACGTGTTGTGAAACTCAAATATTTTATGTCAAATTTATCAAAACCAGGCACTGCGTCAATAGAACTTTATAATTCTTTGGTTTCTGACCTCATGGTTTTAGTAACTCAAAACAACGAAAAATGTCAGAAAGAACTTTATAATTCTGGTGTAACGATGTATCTATTTCCGTAGGGCTTAAAAAAAATCCGAAATGTAACTCATTTTGTCAGCGCACGTCTCAAATGTTTCCTGTTACGGTTGCGTTGTGTGTTGTGAGTACGGTATGCCAAATTTTGAGACGGGCGATGTTTGTGAGTTTGTTTTGACTGTTTCATGAAGCGACATCTGAGCTGATGATGCATATCTCTATAAATAGCCCGATCGACAGACAGTGTTGTGCGTCTGATGGAAGAATCTCTCGATTGCCGTGGTATGGTGGGGCTGTGATTTTTTTGTTACTGTCATTTATTTACGAGGTTTTGATTTCTTTTTCCAGTTTTATACAAATGTGGGTGTATCTTTTTTCACTGATCCTTTTGTTGGTGGAGCTCTGTATGTACAGCCGAATACGGATATCTTGGTCTGAGCATAACACCACGATTATATTTTATCTGTTTGACGGAAATTTCCGTGTTGTGACTTCAGTTGACTGGTCGTAGGTTTCTCTTCCTTACGCCCTCTCAACCCAAGATCACTGGGTATGTTTCTTGTTTATTTACTGACAAAATTTGTATATGTGTGGTTTGCAAAACAAGTATATAAATATATTTGGTAACAAGAATAGCTGACTTAAAATGAAATCCTTATCAAAAGTTCACAGATTGATTTCTTTGCCCATATGTTCTGATGTATGTATGTTCTATCAAATTTTGACATTTTTACTCTGTGTCAGCAAAATATATATATATATATATATATATATATATATATGCAGTGGGGTCTATTTTAACTAAACGTGGTTAATTTGAAAAGAATGGTAAACAGACAGGAGATAAAATCATCTTTTTTTCTTCTTGTTTATCTTTGTAAGAAAACTGAGTTTGCCGAAATGCTCCCATTTCTAAACCAAAAAGAACTTTGGGAGCTATGCTGTCTAAATAAATCTTGACTAGCAACTCGCAAGTAAGGCAAATCATCAACAAGTCTTACGGGATTCAAGACAGCGAAACAGGAAGAAGAGACGTGAGTGTGTGCGTGTGTCGATTGTGGGCCAGAGAGAAAAACATTGACAGTGTACAGTTTGCCTACATTTCTTCGCCTCAGGACTATTTTGTCTAAAGTGCTTCTTTACTGAAGTACATTTTGGACAAAATAGTTCTGATGCGACGAATAGTCTTACTCATATCAAAAGGCCTACACACTGCGTGTAGACAGTTTACTTTAGCTGCGCACATATATAAACAGACCTACACACTGCGTACTGTATATTTTAGCTACACACTACACATATCAACAAGCCTACACACTGCGTATAGGCCTGGTGAAACAAGGATAGCGCATGTACATCTGTCGCTCGGCCTTTGACTAGTTTATCAAGTCTAACAGAGCTACACTATATTATTATATCAAGCCTGACAGAGCTATATATGGAGTCAACGTAACGTGTGGATTCCTTCCTCTTTGAATGAAAAAAAAATGTTGTATTATTTTTGTTGTTGTTGTTGTTGATATGTTTTTACTCGATCGATCCTGGTTGATATTACTGAGAGCATTTCATGATCTCCCAGCAGCTGTTGCGGCAGGAGGGCACTGTTGTCAGAGCGAGGCCTGCCTTTTCTGTGTTGAAAGAGGCGTGACTGCTTGACCCGTTCTCTCAACAAATATCCTGAAGCTGACCTTTTGTCTCAATCAGATTTTGTCGTCTTCGGTGACTTTGCTGGGTGCGTGTATAGATCTGAACACACAATGGACCCTTGATGGACTGTCGTCAGTGGGTGACAGTATGGATGGAATGTTCGTCTGTGTACAGTTACTACATTATGGGTTCTGAACATACTTGAGATATAATCTATTATGTGAGGCATCGTGGTGAAATCAGGCGCTAATCAAAATAACGAAATGGAAGAAAAAGGCATTTTGCCCTCAGTTTGGCAATTTGTACCGAAATTTTGTTTTTTTGGCTCAACGCTTTTTATGTCCATAAAAGCAAATTTTCATATGAATTTTACTGAAAGACTTTGAGTAATGGCACAAAATATGTAAATGTTCAGCTTTCAAGGACTCTAAGCTATAAAATCTAGAAGTTACCAAACTTTGATGGCCATTTTCTCGCTAATTTGATCTCTGAGTCCAGGCTACCCCACTTCCTTCAATGGCGAATATCTCGACTTCTATTCAAGATAGATGGGTGCTTTTTTCGTAGATCAAGGCAAACGAATAAAAGCTTTCAGAGGATACCAATAACTCCACGTGCCCAAAAGTTGACGAGTGCCTGATTCCAACGTGTTGTGACGCATGTAATAATTAATACACACGCGCTCGCAGACACACATGTACTTTACATTTATATTTATATATATATTTGTGTGTGTTTGTGTGTGTCATGTATAAATATGTGTGTGTATAAGGGTTTTCTATGCTTCTTGATTTAATCCTCAGTATTCAGTAGCCTAGATCTGAGAGTGTCGACTATACTTTAATATACAGTCGACTCCGCTTGTGTTGAACTCGCCTGAGTTGATCTTCGGTTAAGTAGGCTAGATCTTTTCCTCTTGTCCCACCACCTCTTCTTCTTTACAGTACAGGTCCCAAAGATTTAGTTGAACTTTGGAAAAGTTTATCTTTTTTTCACTCCCCGGACTTCAACACGACTGTATATGTGTAATATATAATATAGGATGATTACACACATTGTAACTCTGCTGGCACAAACACTTGATATGTTACTCTCTTGTAAACACCTTGATCCTTCAATACTTATAATAACCTATCTGAAGTGCCGTAAAACGCTTTTTACTAAAACTGAACTCTGTGAATAGGTCATGCGGGGTTGTGACTAACCATCTTTTGTGTGGTGAGTCCGAGATCCAGCACACAGCGAAGGGACATAATTGTATTTATTCGACGGCTGAGCGCAAGAAGTGACCTTATCCACTTTCTTGAGTTTGAACTTTTGACGATTTGGAAATGTCTATAACATAGTCAAAAAAGAGATGTTGATGTCTAGGTACTGATTTAAGCTACGGCTTAGATGTTTGCAGAGGGAAAAGAGCGGCTTAAAATCTCACTACCCATATCGATTATTCAATTTCAACCAGAAGTGGTTATAGTTATAGTCACTTGTTGCGCGGTGGCGTCGGTAGCCTAGTGGTTAGGCTACCGGACTCGTAATCGTGAGATTGCGGGTTCGGGGGTTTGAGCCTCAGCTCGCTCCGACGTTGTGTCCTTGGGAAAGGCACTTTTCACGAACTTCCCACTTGGCTCGGTCCTTTCGGAGACGGACGTTAATCTAGGAGGTCCCACCCCTTAAATAACCTAATAGTGTTTATAGGGGTGTTAAACCCTTACCATTTTCACTTGTTGCGCTCAGCCATTGAATTATTATTATTATTTCACATATATATATATATGTGTGTGTGTGTGTATAAATATATGTATTTATATGTCATCGACTCGTTCACGTTTATTGTCAGAAACATTTGTCCTGTGCCATTGCCTTGGATTTTCTCGCATGTACATTTCTAGTTTTTCGTTGTTTCAGTTTTTCAGGGAAGTCAGTTGCTGCAGAAATTTTGTTTCAGTTTCACGGTCACAGGGTTAGTGTTTTTTCTGAGTTGGTCGTCTGTACTAAAGAAATACACACCGTGGTGCTTACGTGGGAGAAAGGAGGTCTTTGCTTTGTTCTCTTGTTGGTGTGGAAGTTGTAGAGATGTTGTCTGTGGGTGGTTGGCAGGTGCTCTGGTGTGGTTTGTTTCTTCTTTCCTATCGAACATCTATCGTCCTTATGATTCCCCCCCTTCTTCTTTTTTATGTTTGTTACTCTCTTGTAACACCTTTAATCTTCTGGCGCTCATATGACCGTATGCAGTTGCGAGCGCCGTAAAGCCTCTACTAAAACTAAAAGATGTTGTATTTTTGTTGTTGTTATTTGTGTTATTTTTGTAATAGTTTAAGATTCTGTGACATGTTACAAAAACTGAGCTGTCTAGTACTGGTAGCACTTCTAAACTTCGGCACTTATTTGACCAAATTATTGTGTGAAATGGTATAGGTTTAACGCCCCTATCAACAACGTTACGTTATTGAAGAAGCGGGGCCAACGAGTTTAACGTCTATCTCTGAAAGGACCGAGCCAAGTAGGAAATCCGTGTAAAGTGCCTTTCCCAAGGACACAATGTTGGACAGAGCTGAGGCTCGAACCCACGAACCCACGAACCTGCAATCTCATGATTACGAGTCCGGTAGCCTAACCCCTAGGCTTCCGACGCCACCAAAATGTGTTGTAAGTGCTGTAAAACTCGATAAGTATACTGAGCAAGATACGTCTTTACATGGATCTTATAACAGGAGAGTTACCCATATATATATATATATATATATATATATATATATATATATATATATATATATATATATATATATATATATATATGAGCCATTGCCAAAACGTCACCCAACTGAGAGGTAGGTTTTTTAGAACCCCAAAAACATTATTTAACTGCTAAATCTACTTGTTTTTCTTGTGTAGAGCAACTAACGAATATATATATTTATATATTATATGGTCGTTTTTAAGGACAAGCGGGCGAACCCAGATTTCGGGGGTTTCCAGAAATCTTGACCTACACCAAAAGTGGGCATTGCCTTTCCTATAGGAGAAGTTTTGTTTCACTGGTGTGTATACAGTGGAAACCATATATAACAGGCCCGGTAATAACAGGGATCCGGTAATAACAGGGTTTTTTTAAATCTCCGATTTTTCCTACTCTTTGTCTCTATTAAAAGTTATCGGCAATAACAGGGCCCCCATCGGTGCCCAACCGGTTATAGCAGGGACAAAGGCTCGCTAACAATGTGTACAAAGTAAGACAGAGAGAGAGAGAGAGAGAGAGAGAGAGAGAGAGAGAGAGAGAGAGAGAGAGAGAGAGAGAGAGAGAGAGTAAAGCAGTGATGGAGCAAGCCCACGCAAGCCATGCCACTGCAAGCACATGCAACGTGTGAAGCGAGAGAGGGCTGCAGTGTGCTGCAAACCTCGATCTAGCCCAAAACCTAACAACACGCACGCGTAATGTGTCTACTGTCACCTACGAAGTCAAGCACAAGAGAAAATGTCTTCCAATTGTTTAAAAAAATACGAAATAATCCAGGCTCTTGACAAAAAGCAAGCTCCACTGGCAGAGATTTATCGTCAGTTCGACATTCCACAAAGGTCGATTCACACCCATGGCATATCAAGGATAGAGAGAAGATAGTGGCAGCATACCCTAATGGAAAGTTTGCTCTGGATCGAAAGATGAGACTACCCGATGCAGAAGCTGTAGACCAAGCTCTTCTTTTGTGGTTTAAGGAGGCAAGGAGATAGTTGGTGCCAAAACCCCTGTTCGTTGGTACTTGTGGCAAAGGAAACTACCCATGAATAACTACAGCTGGATTAGTCCACAAATGCTTACTTTCCTTTTCTGATTTAACAGGGATCGGATATAACAGGACATTTTCTCTACTCCCACCATCCCTGTTATATCAGGTTTCCACTGTATTTGTTTGATAGAAAAAGACTCTCCTTGTTTTTTAAAGAAACTGAAAAAGGGGCAAAAACTTTACCTTCGATTTTCTCAAAACAGCGTTTTTCGGGACAGCGCCCTTGTGCTTAAATTCAAAAGCTGCCAAATACCTGGGTACCTGAGGGTGTTACCTCTGGCTCAGAGTCAGAGGTTGACGTGCAATGACCCGCCAGTGCTTATGGTCGCTAGTTGTTTGTAGAAGTTTTATATATATATATATATCTATCTATATATATATATATATATATATATATATATATATATATATATATACAAGCTGGGCCCACTTTCGATGAAAGGGATGATCGGTGCATTAACACCAACTGAAAGTCATTCGCCTACTACACTCTACTGGAACGGGGAAATAAATCTTGAGAGATGCAAAAAATTAGAAGGTCTTGTTCTATACTCTCAAAAAAAATTGCGCCGCGCGAAATATCACTTCCGGATTTTCTAAAATTACAGAGACAGAAGCGTCGGCCTACAAAAGCGATCGGCGAAATAAACAAATTTAGCTTTTTGCAGCAAAACTGTCTCAAAACTGAAAAAACCAAGGGCGCCATGATCTGGAGAATATTTTAAAGATTTTTTTGGCGAAAACCGCATGTCGATCGATGCAGCCATTAAAAAGCCTTTTGAATAGCAAAATTCGGCCACCACAAATAGATTATACACACACACACACACACACACACACACACACACACACACACACACACACACACACATATATATATATATATATATATATATATATATATATATATATATATATATATATATATATATATATATATATCAGTCCAGGCCTTGATGGTGTTGACTGTTTTCCAGATAATTCTGGCCACTCTACAGTAGCATCTCATCTCAAACGCAGATACAGTGGGTGGTTGGCGGGTGCTCTGGTGTGGTGCTCCTTCTTTCCAATCAAACATCTATCATCAGTATCATCCTGATCTCTCCTCCTTCTTCTTTTTGTGTGTGTTACTCTCCTGTAACTCCTCTAATCTTCGGCACTTATATGACCTTATATTGTGTTGAAAGTGCCGTAAAATGCTTACTAAATACTAAAACTAAACGGAGACACATCTTGTATTTCGTGTTTTTTCTCCCTTTGTGAAAGTCCAGGTCTAAGCCCGTAGTATAATGGTAGGGAAATTGGAAGCTGCAGCACTCCAACTCCTTCAGTTTATTCCCTTTTGAAGGTGTGGGTGGTTGGCGGGTGCTCTGACTCTGATGTGGTTTGCTTCTTCTTTCCTATCAAACATCTATCGTCCCTATCTCCCCTTCTTCTTTTTTATGTTTGTTACTCCCTTACTTGTAACACCTCTAATCTTCTGGCGCTCATATGACCTTATGCAGTTGCGAGCGCCGTAAAACCTCTACTAAAACTAAACTTATGAAGGTAAAGATAATCGCCTGTACCGTGGGCAGTCCATAAATATAGAGTCTGGTTCTTGACGGGGAGAAACTTCTTTCAATTAATACAAATGGCATGTATTGATTTTTTCGGGTTTTCTGCTCGGATGTTGTATCTTTCTCACAGCTCGGGTTGGCTCTGAGAGAGGCAGGGTTGGAAGCCCGCCTTCTAGTTAATTACATGTAGGCCTATCTAAACTGAATTAAAGAGGGCGTAAAAACACTTAATTACTCCCCTTTAAAAAAACCATCAGCAAACCAACCAACATACCCCCTCCCCCAAGAAAAACACAACCAAAAAAACACAAAAAAAACCCATCACATACCCCCCCCCCCAAAAAAAAAAAAAAAGAAAAACACAACAACCCCCCCCCCACAAACCCCCTCCCCCCAAAAAAAACAACAACAAAAAAACAAAACAAAACAAAACAAAACAACAGTAACCCAAAACAACCCCAGCCCACCCCAAAACTAAAAGAAAAAAAAATCAAAATGGCGTAAGATGTCAGTTGCAGATTACACAGGGTGAAGTTTTATTTGCTCAAACTTTCGACAGAATCAGAACCGACGCCTTCTTCAGGACTCGGGTCTTCCGCTTCCAATTTTTAAAACAATTCAGGGAATTGGGTAATGAAAGGAAAATAATCCAAACTACAACCATAGTAAATTAGGAGTAAAACAAAGCAAAATGCAAGTTGAAAAAAAAATTAAATACGAGAAAATACAAAAAAGATAAGAGTAAAATATGAGTAAAATGTGAGTTAACTACTAGTAGAATAAGATAAAAGTAAAGTAAAATACAAGTAAAATAAGATAAAAATGATAAAATTTGAGTAAAGTACAAATTACATACTACTAAAGGCGAAAAAAATAAAAGTAAAATTCTAGTAAAATACAAGTAAAACAAGCGTAAAATGCTAGCACTCAAGAGTGAAGAATTAAGAGTACATTAAATAAAGTAAAATACAAGTAAAATAGAGTAAACTAATACTAATACTAATATTTAAATACGAGTAAAATAAAAACTAAATACGTGTAAATTCAAGTAAAATAAGACTAAAATAAGAGTAAAATACAAGTAAAATAAGAAATAAGGTAAAGCATGCAGAGAAAAAAACCCACTGCAGTTCGTGACAAAACTTAAAACTAATAATGTATATTATAAAAAGACGAAGCGTCCATTGGCCAATATTATCACGTGGTTTTGGCCAGGGAAGAAGAGATGCCCGGATATCCGGTTGTTGTTGGCGCGGTTCCTCGTTAAAAATTGTGTGTCTGTTTGTGTCAGTGAAAATTGTGTGTCTGTTTTTGTCAGTGAAAATTGTGTGTCTGTTTGTGTCAGTGAAAATTGTGTGTCTGTTTGTGTCAGTGAAAATTGTGTGTCTGTTTGTGTCAGTAAAAATCGGGTGTCTATTGGTATCAGTAAAAATCGGGTGTCTGTTTGTGTGGGTAAAAACTGTGTGCTTGTTTCCTGTCAACAACTAAGGATTTATGCTTGTTTTGTGTCAATAACTTTGTGTCTGTGTCAGTGTCAGTTACTGTTTGTCTGTTTATGAATTTTGTGTCTGTTTGTGTCCTTAACTGTGTGTCGTCTGTTTATGAATTTTGTGTCTGTTTGTGTCCTTAACTGTGTGTCGTCTGTTTATGAATTTTGTGTCTGTTTGTGTCAGTAACTTTGTGTCTGTTTGTGTCAGTAACCGTGTGTCTGTTTGTGTCAGTAACTTTGTGTCTGTTTGAGTCAGTAACCGTGTGTCTGTTTGTGTCAGTAACTTTGTGTCTGTTTATCGGTGTTGTGTTTGTTTGTGTCAGTAACCGTGTGTCTGTTTATCAGTGTTGTGTTTATTTGTGTCTGTAGTTTTGCACATATAATGTCGTCTCTTAAGTCAGTGACTTTGTGTTTATTTGTGTCAGTAGTTTTGCACATATAATGTCGCCTCTTAAGTCAGTAACTTTGTCTTTAATTCTGTCAGTAACTGTGTGCTTGTCAGTGTCAATAGTTTTGTATCTATCTACAATGTGATCTTTTGAGTCCGTAGCTTTGTGTTTGTTTGTGTCAGTAGTTTTGTTTATATATACACACACACACAATGTGATCTTTTGAGTTCGTAACTTTGTGTTTATTTGTTTGTGTCAGTAGTTGTTTTTTTTTAAATCCCTCTCTCTATATACACACTGTGATCTTTTGAGTCAGTAGCCTTGTGTTTATTTGTGTCAGTAGTTTTGTATCTACTCACTGTGATCTTTTCAGTCAGTAGCCTTGTGTTTATTTGTGTCAGTAGTTTTGCACCTATGAAGTCGTCTCATAAGTCAATGTCAGTAACTGTGTGCTTGTCAATGCCAGTAGTTTTGTATCTACGCAATGTAATCTTTTGAGTCAGTAGCTTAGTGTCTGTTTGTGTCAGCAAGTGTGTGTCTGTTTATGAATTTTGTGTCTATTTGTGTCAGTAACTTTGTGTCTGTCTGTCAGTAACCGTGTGTCTGTTTATCAGTGTTGTGTCTGTTTGTGTCAGTAACTTTGTGTCTGTTTGTGTCAGTAACTTTGTGTCTGTTTGTGTCAGTAACCGTGTGTCTGTTTTTCAGTGTTGTGTCTGTTTGTGTCAGTAGTTTTGCACCTATGAAGTCGTCTCATAAGTCAATGTCAGTCACTGTGTGCTTGTCAATGTCAGTAGTTTTGTATCTGCGCAATGTAATCTTTTGAGTCAGTAGCTTAGTGCCTGTTTGTGTGTGTATCTCTCTCCCTCTCTCTCTCTGTGTCAGTAACTGTGTGTCTGTTTATGAATTGTATGTCTGTTTGTGTCAGTGTCAGTAGTTTTGCACCTATAAGGTCGACTCATAAGTCAGTGTCAGTAGTTTTTGTATCTACAATGGGATCTTTTGTGTGAGTAACTTTATAACTGACTATGTGGTATTTTGTGTTAGTAGCTATGTGGCCATTTGTAACAAGTTAGTGTGCAGAAAAAAGCGTACATTTTCTTGGAAAAACGTAGAAATATCATAATAATAATAATAATAAT
>NW_004798016.1:372975-375909 GCF_000002075.1 Aplysia californica | reverse complement strand
GAGAGAGAGAGAGAGAGAGAGAGAGAGAGAGAGAGAGAGAGAGAGAGAGAGCCCTCCCCACATGTCCCACAACAAACTCACCAGTAAGAGTCTTGCTCGAGCACAGTCCAGACAACATCATGACCACAATCAGCACCACGGCTACTCCACCTGGCATCACGTGACCTCCTGTCCAGCATCCTCCTCGAGATGACCTTCCGTGACCTCTTAGTCTCATCCTGAGTAGGCCTACTCCAAGTCGAAGACCACCGCGTCTGCCATAGTGAGAATACACACACAAATCTATCACGAATCGTTTTCCACTGTCTCGCAAACACAACACGACACAACACAGGCAAAGACTACAATGAAATCCTTCACAGCGATTACACATTCCAGCGCACCATAAGCAATGAATAAAAGGGGGGCGAGGGGAAAATGTTAAAAAGAAAGTAAAATAAAAACTCTTAGTTCACAAATCAGTACCCACAACTTGCCAAATCTGCCTTGTTTTGATTTAGAATAAATTCCAGTAAAATTGCAATAAAAATGGGTTGCTAAATCAAAACTTGAAACACGGGAACACCTGGAGGTAATAAAACTTAAAACTGAAATCATAATGGTCTGAACACAGGGAGGGTCACTGGACCGTGGCAAACTGAGGAGAGAGACAGAGAGAGAGAGAGAGAGAGAGAGAGAGAGAGAGAGAGGGAGGGGGGAAGGGAGACCATGATGAGTGACGTAAGTACCAGGCTCTCTGTTAGAACACACTGACTGACAGACTGACGGACCAACTGTTTCGGACTCACAGAGGCCTTCCTCACGAACCTACAGTGAGTGGTTGCCTTAAGAGCACAATAAAGCTCGTTTGTTTGCGGTGGGTGTTGTTTTGTCTATTTCAGAAAAGGGAGCGAAGGGGTGGGGGCTTTGCCGACTGTAAAACAGTAGGCAATGGATGGGAGCAAAGCGGTTTATAAATAATGTATAGTGGGAGGTATGGGGTGTGGGCAAAGAGGTTATAAAATTAAATGATATATAGTTGGAGGAATGGGGTCGGGGCACAGAGTTTAAAAATATTATAGAAGGAGGAATGGGGTGTGGACAAAGAGTTTATAAGTAATATATAGTGAGAGGGATGGGGTGTTGGACAAAGAGGTTATAAATAATATTATAATGTGCTATGTTTATAAAACTTGTTTGAGTGGGAGTTGTTAGTATTTGAAAGGTCCAGAAAATAGGGGCCATTAAATCAGTTTGAGGTCGTTTCAAGAAAAATGAGAAGAAAGAAAAAAAGAAGGAAAAAAACAAACAAACAGCAGTGACTCATACATGATTAGTGGCCGAGTTTAGATAGTTTGTATTGGCCATAACACTGATTTAAAGCTGTCTTGTCATCTCATTCAAATGCTTTGCTGTGTAGTCTCCCTTACAGAGCGAAGCGTCATACTATTTATTATTAAACGAACTCGTATTACGTGACTGGGGCCTTTCGGTTATTTTACTGCTTTATATTTGTGTCGCGTTCTCACATTCAGACTCAGTTAATGATTGATAAGAGAAAAAGACAAGAGAGAGAGAGAGAGGGAGAGAGAGAGAGAGAGAGAGAGAGAGAGAGAGCGAGGGAGAGAAAGTGGGGGGAGGGGAGACAGACAGACAGACAAACAAATAGAGGGCGAAGAGAGAGAGAGAGCGAAGGGGAGGAAGGGGTGGAAGGAGTGGGGGGAAAAGGAGGAGGTGTATGCGTAAATGTGGGGCGGGGTGTAAGGCGGTATGTGTGTTCGTAAGAGTGTGAGTGGGTTTCTTTTTGTGTGTGTTTTACGGCGCTCGCAACTGCATAAGGTCATATGAGCGCGCGGGACACATTAAATATTATTTTCAGTTTGTGGGAAATTTTGAATTTTGCCCAAGTCTCAGCTGAAGTCTACTCTTATCAATTTTAGACCACCAATGAATCTTTAACGTGCACAACTTGAAGACGGGGCCTTTGAGATTTTTTTTTTGCCCCTGTCTGAGAAGGGTATAGGCGTAAATCTTACCTACCAGAAGATCAGGAGTGTGGCTGAAAGACAATAGTAAGAAGGAGCCAAGGAGTAGCAGTAGAAAGGCTGCGGAAAAGTCCTGAGCCCAGACGAAGGGGCAAAGAAGGTGAGGGGGTAGGGGCAGAAAATAGGGATAAAAGCAGACGACAAAACATTGTAAAGGAGCACAAAAGGAGGTGAAATGAGAACATTTTAGAGAAGAAAATTTTCCGTCGCTATCCGGATTCGAACTCGTGACTTGTTGAATGAAACAATTCTTTACCGAAACAAGTTATACCGAAACACACTTATACTGAAACACATAATATATTACTGAAAAACTCTTATACTGAAACACACATATTACTGAAACACATATTATGTGAGGCGGCGTGGTGGAATCAGGCTCTCGTCAAAATAACCAAAGTAAAGAAACTTGCATGTTTCCGCAGGTTTGTGCATTTTTATCAAATTTTTGTCTTTTTGGCTCAACACCTTTCTTGCCCATTATAGAACTCATTTCTGTGTGGATTTTTCTGAAAAGCGTTGATTAAAGGCTCAAAAATGTAAATTGCCAGTTACCATATACTCTTAAGCTAAGGAAATAACTAATCTTCCATTTTCTCACTAATTTTACCTCTGAAAACAGGTGACCCCCACCTCCTTCTTTCGCAAATATCTCGACTTGTATTCAAGATAAATGCATATTTTTTCTTCCAAATAAAGACAAGTGAATAAACTTTAAGATGATACCAATAGCTCTACATGCCCAAAAATTGACGAGAGCCTGATACCACCTCGCTGCCTCACATATATTACTGAAACACACTTACTGAAACACTATAATTACTGAAACACACTTATACTGAAACACATATCTTACTGAATCACACTTATACTGAAACACATATCTTACTGAATCACACTTATACTAAAA
>NW_004798016.1:365455-369963 GCF_000002075.1 Aplysia californica | reverse complement strand
AGAGAGAGAGAGGAGAGAGGAGAGATGGGAGAATCTTTTTATGCTAGTGACTACAAAGTTCCTTTTGGACCAGTTGCGTTCTCTGATTCCTTGCTTCAGTTTTGAAATCGATTCTTCGCGTTGCCTCTTCCTTTCGCCGAATGCAGTCTTTTGAAATAGATAATAAAACATTATAACAACAATACTTAACAATAATACAGGGTGATTTAAAAAAGAGAATGAACCGATTTCATTACGCAACTTTTTAATAAGGAAAAGCAATAGACAAATCAAGATAAGTCACAAGTATTGTACTCACAATCAACTTTTATTTCCTGTCTGAGAAGTGTTCCACGCGGTCACCACCAGCAGTATGGGCAACATCACCGCGACAAAATAATTCGCTCCAGACGCGTGTCATCGCATCATCACAGTCCATTGACTTGATCACTGTTGTTATTCGATTTTAAACATCATCGAGGAAAGTGGATAGTGGTGGAATATAAACGAAATCTTTTACTAGTATCCCTTTAAGAAACCAAAAAAATCACACACGGTGAGGGCTGGAGATCTCGCAGGCCAAGCACAGAGAGCAAGGTCTTGGTAGAGAGTAAGGTCTTGGCAGAAAGCAAGAAATTGGCAGAGAGTAAGGTCTTGGGCCCCTTTCCTACCAATCCATCCCTCGCAGGGGTACTTTCTCATTTTAAAAAGCTCGAACCATCATATGACAACGGGGCGGAGATGATCCATCTTGTTGAAAAAGGAAGTCATGCCAATCTGCTTGCAGTGATGTCAAGAGCCAGTTTGGAGTATATTATTGAGATAAGTTTCTCCTGTCGCGGTATTTCCTTCAAAGAAAAGTGGCCATTAGCCATGTCATGAGACACAACACCCTCTGTGATAGTTATTCAAAAGTCAGATAACTCCTCTTTCACATGGTCACTGACTCATTCCATAACGATGCTTGAGAAAGGAAGCAATGCGTCATAAAATCCATCGGTTCATTCTGTTTGAATACCCCTGTACAAAATAATAGTAATAATAATAATAATAATAAAAATAATAATAGTGATGATGATGATGATGATGATGATGATGATGATGATGATGATGACGATGATGATGATGAGATGATGATGATGATAAACCTGACAATAATATTTATTTTTCATTTCGATAATAGTAATTATCATCATCATCATCATCATCATCATCATCATCAGAGGAGGAGGAGGAGGAGGAGGAGAGGATGGAGAATAAGCTTCAAGGGGAATGACTGTTGGAATACTAATGTGTAAACTCCATAAACCTCTGAGTGACCTCCCATGTGCCATTAACTCGCCAAGGCTCATTGGAAAACTGGTAAAGCAAGGCTTTTGCGCTCACACCGACCCAATGTAGATAATTTAGAAGTCAAACTGCTTCACCCTGCCGCTCATGTCCAACCTTGACCAAGACAGCAGGCGTGGTTCGTCCATTGAGCACGGTCGTGCAGTGCCGCCCAATTTGTTTTAATGTTCTATTTCGTAAAATACCCACAGTAATAAAATAAAAGAAGCCAGAAACAAACACTAGCAAATATTATATCAAAACAAGGTCCTCAATGGCGCCATAACTGTCATTTATGTGTCTATATCACCGTAAAACATCTACAATGCCATGCCAAAGTGCACGCGCTTTAGCTAGACATAATAGGATATTCAACAGTGTAACCTGACCTATAAATCGCTTTTGGGGATAACCCAAGCGATGACGACACTCGCAGCGAGTTTGGAGGTACATTAATATTAATAAAACGACACATCACAAATGTGCTCCTGCCGAACAGTGCCGAAACATAGCCCACAGTAGGTAGTCTAAAAATAAACGCGATAGACCGTACGCTATTTTTTGCCAATATTATGTGAGCCCCGGAGCACTCAAGCGGAGTGCTCAAGTGAATTGTGATTGGTTCATTGTCTGTCTTGCAACTATTTTTTAAGTGACTCTGTGACCGTGAACCTGAGGGAGGTGAACGTGACCGTCCTATGAGTTGTGCCTTTGAATGGTTTTGTAGTGGAATAGTGAAAGTTATTACTTGAGTGTTCAGTTCTAATACAGATAGAACGAAATTGATGTTTAGCTGACAAACAAATTCAGTGCTAGAAATCAAAGCGACAAGTAAAAAAATGAAAATAAAAGCACGAGGTCTTCCCCCACCAACCCAAAGAACCTAAAAGTATACACCGTCTCTTTTACTATGCCCTTGACTATCTTCAGCATGCGATAGCTTAGTTGTGCACGTCCACTTTTTAGCCCCACGAGCCGCCCCAGCAAGACAGGTACACGATTCTGGAGCACAGATGGAGATATTTCATAAAACTCCATGAGTACGCTGGAATCGAACTCAATACTTTCTACTTGCGCAGGCGAGCACATGACTAATACACTACAGATACTGGTAGAGAATCAGCCTCGGAACTGATCGTTACATCACTGGTGCTGCTTATCATGCCCATGAGAAACAAAAAAAATGAGAGGCATTGTAGTAACCATGTAATAGTGATGGGGCCGGAACCACAGGAATAAATCAAGGACAACCGGGAGAAATCCCATCCGTGGACAGAAATTTCACTGCAAAGCTTGTGCACAATGAGCCGAGTCATAATCATTCAACCAGCTAACCAACCTACTAACCAACCAATCTATCTATCTATCTATCTATCTATCTATCTATCTATCTATCTATCTATCTATCTATCTATCTATCTATCTATCTATCTATCGACCGATAGATCAATCAATCGATCAATTGGTCAATCAATTAGTTATTCACCTTTTTACCCCCTTGGGAAACTACGTTTACAACGGAAAATAATTTTATATACACACAAATACAAATACATACAAAGAATACCAAGTACACAATAATAATATTACACTAAATAAAAAAAGACTTTTTTCGTTGGGTTTTTTTTTTGTTTTTTTTTGGTGAGGGTGTAGTTGAAACCTGTCTTACTATTGCCGAATTTACCCGACACCTTTCTCCCCCTCCCCCCACCTTGCCCTACTTTTGGCGCGCTCCTATTGAACCGGGATTATATATAAGAATGTACTGCCTAGGATAAAATTATGGGGTGGGACGACACCGTTTATAAGACACTCGTCTTTTCTGGGTATATTATAGTTATTTGTATAAACTTAAAGCTTGTTCATTTGCTTTGCTTTCGATGAAAATAATACATGTATTCATCTGTCGAGAATAGTACTCGAGATATTTGCCATTGACGGACATGGGTGTCGCCTGTAGACGTAGGTAAAATTAGCGAGAAAATGGCAGCCGAAGTTAGGTAATTTCCAAAGCTGTTGTGTCCTTAGAAACTGAAAACTGGTTTGGGGGGGGGGGAGGGGGGGGAGTGTTGTGCATTTGATCAACGTTTTTCAGTAAAAACCCGCACCGAGTAAATGGACATGAAAGGTGATGGATAAGCCGAAAAATAAAACATTGTTAAAAACTGGTGAACCGGCGAGAAAATGCCGGGTTCTTCGATTTCACTAGTTTTTATGACCGTCTGATTTCACCACGGTAATAAAAGAACATTATAATACATAAAAATGACATGCCAGTATTTCCCTATTTCGTAATTTCGTACAGTATGGAGCCTCTGTTCAAGAATTCAAAAATGACCCGCTAATGTCTTATAGAAACAATACAAGTGGCAGAGTGCAAACATCATTGTGTACCTCTATTCACCTACTTGAATCAATCTCAGCAGCTGCTGTTATCAGGTATGACGATGGTTGAGACTGAAACAACGCCACCTTAGTGATAGAGAAGAGAAATATGAACGTGAGGCAGCGTGGTGAAATCAGGCGCTCGTCAAGATAACGAAATCGGAGAAACAGGCATTTTCCCAGTTTGGAAATTTTTGTCGAAATTTTATTTTATGGCTTAACCTCTTTTATGACCATATAAAAACACATTTACATGTTACATTTACTGAAAAACATAGATAAAAAGGCACAAAATATACCATTTTTTAGTTTTCAAAGACTCTTTAGCTATTGGAGTTACTAAACTTTGGCGGCCATTTTCTCGTTAATTTCACCACTGAAACCAGGTGACCTCACTTCTTTCAATCGTAAATATCTTGAGTTCTATTCAGGGTAAATTAATATTTATTTCATTAGAAGCAAGGCAAACAAATCAGCTTTCAGATAATACCAATAACTCCACATGCCCAAAAATTGACGAGCGCCTGATTCCACATCGTTATGAAATATGACCGTGAGAGGGCCATGAGTAACGGGCGTGACTAGTGGGAACAAGAAATTCCGACCGTGTAAGGCAGCGTTTGAGATAGTGAGGAGAGACAGTGGGAGATAACGTGAGATCATTGATTGCGTTTGAGCAAATACTGGGGTTCCTTTTTTCGTTTGGTGGATTTTTGTATGAGTGTTTATCTTTCTGTTTCTTTCTTTTTTTTTCTCTTTCTATATCTCTCACAATCTCTCGCTCTCTCTCTCTGTCTCTCTGTCTGTCTCTCTCT
>NW_004798016.1:363139-364223 GCF_000002075.1 Aplysia californica | reverse complement strand
TGTCTTGGACATGTAGTTGTCTTGGACAGATGATTGTCTCGCACAGGTGATTGTCTTCAACAGATGATTGTCTTGGACAGGTGATTGTCTTGCACCAGTGATAGTCTAGTATAGGTGATTGTTTCGTACAGGTGATTGTCTTGGACAGGTGATTGTCTTGGACAGATAATTGTCTCGGACAGATGATTGTCTTGGACAGGTAGTTGTAGATGATTGTCTCGTACAGATGATTACTTGGACAGTTGATTGTCTTGGACAGTTAGTTGTCAAAGCAAACCCGGCTGTAGACCCCGTGGGGCCGACTTGGGAAGGATCGGTTTATGTTGAGTTTTGTGAAGGGTTTTTTTGGTTCACACTTTCATGCAAAATTGGGCTCGGCAGGGTTCGTTTGCATTTGGAATGGCGTGTCCCTCACATTGCAAAGCTCCAGGTTTAATTTTTCTGCTAGATGAAAAGATAGTTTTGGTTTTTGCTGGGTTTTTTTATTAGTTGGAATTTAACGGCACTTGCAACACAAGTAGGTCACATTATGCTGAAGGTCAGAAATGTTACCAGAGAGTAACGTACGACCAAAGGAAGGAGGAGAGACAATTTAGATATTTGACAGGGGGGATGAAAGGAGCAAAACCGAGCAGAGCATCAGCTAACCGCCCACATTAAAGGACAGACAGAGGGCTATGAAATTCTTTGTTGAACTTTAATATTATGGTGATTGTGTGTCCTCCACCCAGCTTGGGGCATGTTTTAAGTTTTAAAAAGAGTTTTGAGTCACTTGCAATACACTAAGTTCATATAAATGCCAAAGATCAGAGGTGTTATAAGAGAGTTACAAACGTAAAAAGGAGTGGGGATAGGGACGAATATTTTCTTATAGTTAAGGAGGAGTAAATCACCCTAGAGCACCCACCAACCACCCACCTTGGGGTTTTTGGTTTACTCGTGGTTCAACTCATGCACTAAGCCATATTAATTTATCACGCTGTATGGCGAGTATGTGTACCTGTGTTTGTGTTTGAGTGTGCGTGTGTGTGTGTTTGTGTGTGTGTGTGTGTGTGTGTTTGTTTGTCTGTGTCTGTGTGCGTGT
>NW_004798016.1:359173-360119 GCF_000002075.1 Aplysia californica | reverse complement strand
TTCTCACTCTCACTCTGTGTGTGTTTGTGGTTGCGAGTGCGAGTCCCCATTCCTGTTTAATTATTTCACTCTCAGTCTCCATCTATTTATTCTCTCTTCCTCCTCCTACTCCTCCTCCCTTCCCCCACATATTTGACGAAAGGGGGTTGTTCGTACCCAAAAAAATCTAGTTTTAGCTCTCACACAAGTTAATAGCATAAGCAAGCAAACAAAGAAACAAACAGACAAGCTTCCGTTTGTGGCCCTGATAATCTTAATGAGCATTCAGGGGTAATAAAAGAGTTATCAGAGATAAATGTGAGGACAATTTCTAGGGCAGAGGACAGTCAGCAGGACACATCGACCCACAGTTCTTGTTGTTCTCCTTCGTTTTATGGCTTGTTATTTCCCTGGCGAGCCGCTTGCCTGCTGTGTCCAAGGATTGGATCAATCCCAGATTCATCACTTCAAAAGGTATGCTATTACTCCAGCAGACCTGGTAGCATTCTGAAACAACTTTAAGTTCCTGGGAAGCATACAGTGCAAGCTGTCATTTTATAGGCAACAAAACACGAACATACTAACAAGATAGGCCACGGACGCTACTTTACAGAGTGGTACAGAGAAAATTATTTTATGACTTAAAATACATTTGCAAGAATCACCCAGGAGAGCGATGCCTACGGAATAGTTCAGGGGGTAGAACTAGATACCAAATCAACACAGAAATATCTTTTTAAATAGCGATAAAAAGGGTTGAGTAATTTTAATTTAATTCGATAAATCAATATTGCCAAGCCATCGAAAAAATCTCGATTTCTTTGATTTCATTATTTGACGAGCGCCCCGTTTTGCTATGACGCCTCAGTGATAGATATTTTAGATAATTTTGGTTTCTCCCTCGCCTAGTCCATCTCTAGTCTTGTGTCGAAGGCAGTACTCCAAGGTATCGACTAAACGTCCCTCC
>NW_004798016.1:356040-357204 GCF_000002075.1 Aplysia californica | reverse complement strand
TCATAAAATGTTTGCACAGATAGCTATATGGCCAAATGATAAATCAAATTGTCTGTGAACACATTCTGTTGAATGAAATATGGCAAGATGGAAAACGTCTTACACAAATATCTGGTTCATATTGACCCTCAAATATGAGCTACGTGTGAAAATTGGAAGCGTGAACAATATTTAAAAAGTAATTATACACTCTAACAAAGAAAATGATGTATGCAGATACACGAAAATAAGCAGCGTGCATTCAGTTCAAATTAAATACTTAAGGGTGTTTTTACAGTTTCTGTCGCCTTGAATGTCTACAGCACTCCCATGAACTAGCAAGAATTGTAGCGTAGCTCTGAATTTTCAAATTAGCTTTTTTGTTTTTGTCTTGTCTTTCTTACTTACAATTACGAGCCACTCTTGCCAGCAGTCACCAGCAAGTTTGTTGCACTGAGAGGCATAGATAAACATGGTGATTTACACAAGCTTTTGCTTCACATTTACAAGAAGCCTTCCACACAGATTACATTGTTGACCCTACAAATCGATCAACAAAACCATGAGCAAATCTTATACTCTTTAGTAAAGGGGGGGGGGGGTGTTGTGCCATTGAAAACATGTTTTATCGTAATAGCTGCCAACCTTTCAAACCCAAAATAAGGACTCCTCTGGCAGCTATGCCTACATATTATGTAACACATTACTCCCTCGGTGGGAAATATTTGTGTCTTTTCTACAATTTGCCACAACATATTAGACTGCACGATGAGACTATAATTGGACTCATAACCTGAAAAACGAAACGATTGGTGGCTATGCAACAAATAAATGGCCCGCATGATATTCACTTAGATCTAGAAGAATATCACAAATAACGGCCACGAAATATAACGTGACACTGAGAGCTCACAACATATCAACACTGACGTTTTGCTTGCGGTGTAGGTAGACTAAAATGTTCTCTTAGTTTATCTTCCAACTCCTGAAGATTCCCCCTTGTAAAATAAGATTCTTGAATACATTTTCACATGTAGAATTTCCTTTTTAATATGAGCCTCTTATTTGTTTCTGCTGAAAACCCTCAGAAGAAGATCATTCACATCTTCAGACGTCTTGCAAGGACCCTGTTATTTCCCTACCTCAGCTAAATTTAATGTTCGTGTCAATCTTATTGATCGGGGG
>NW_004798016.1:352289-353587 GCF_000002075.1 Aplysia californica | reverse complement strand
GGACAGACAGACAGACAGACAGACAGACAGACAGACAGACAGACAGAGAGAGTGAGTGAGTGAGTAGGTGAGTTATGCTAAAAGTATAGTGGCAAAACAAACCGAGAAACGCCTTTGAGACAAACAGGGACCAGCAATACAGAACGTAGGCGCAGTGGAAGGGCGGGAGAGCTTGGGACGAGCCAGTAGAGTAAATAAAGAAAGGGGGGTGGGGATGGGGAGGGGTAGGAAGAACGGAATTTTCGTTTGAAGTTGGGGGGGGGGGTATCTGGGGTATCGGAAGAGAAAATTTCTGTTTAAATCTATTCGTATAAATATATTTTTTAAAGTGATTTCTTTATTCTTTGTTAGGTATTTTTCTTTTTTTTTGCAAGGGGTTGGGGAAGAGACATGGGCACAGCAATTGCCTCTATTGTTCATCAAATAATGGATAGTTTAAAATTGGACTTGCGAGCAGCTCTTAAGTAGAGACATGGTTATTTTCTTTTTTGAGGGAATCGATGCCAGCTTCTCATATTATAATTTCCCCTTTGTCTACCTCCATATTTCTTGATAGGAAGCAGAGAATACAGGACAAATCGAAACAGTAACACACAACCGAAAAGATAATGATTAAAATCCAGCTTCAATGTGTTGCCGCTCATTATTATTCACATGCCTTTGACCACACGTAAGATACTAATCAAACGTCTGAACTCCAGTGAGAAGATGTATTCGGTAAATTTGTTTTTCTTTTTCAGGAATAATAAATGGCATAATTTGCATAGCGCACACCCCCGCGCAGTAGCAAGCTGCATGCGTTTCACATTATATTATATCCTCTGCAGACTATAGGAAACTCCGAAACATTCTCAGCTTCCTCGGAAGCCTACAGTGCAAGCAGAAGATTAAGAGCTCAAACACTAACAAGATCTTTAGCTGTGTATAGCTGGGTACCCATTCCCACCTCTGTGAAGTGAGGAAAATGCGTGTAAAGTGCCTTTCCCAAGGACACAACGTCGGGCCACTGACGGGATTCAAACCCCCGACCTTACGGTTGCGAGTCCGATATATATATGGCCGCTTTTAAGAACAAAGGGGCTATCTCAAACAATTGCTGTTTTGAGGAAATCGAAGGAAAAGTTTTTGCCCCTTGTTCAGTTTCTTTAAAAGATACGGAGAATTTTCTCTATAACCAAACAAATATACCCACCAATTAAAGCAAACTTCTCCTATAGGTAAGGCAGTGCCCACTTTTAATGTAGGTCAAGATTTCTGGAAACTCCCGAAATCTGGGTTAACCCGCTTGTCCTTTAAAT
>NW_004798016.1:350353-351577 GCF_000002075.1 Aplysia californica | reverse complement strand
GAGAGAGAGAGAGAGAGAGAGATAAAGAGAGGGGGCTGTAGACATTGGGTTGTTTTTTTAATGTAGGGTATTTTACCTTCTCATCGACACGATTCAGATCATTTTGGGGACAGGCTTCGGCCATTTTGTCAGGGCCAAACAGGGCGAAGACAAAGAGAGATATGAAGATGGAGAGAAAGAAATATAACTGGGGCATAAAGAGGGAATGAAAAATGAAAGTAGCAGAGAGAATATGTTTGGAACAAATTTAGAAATTGACAAGAAAGGGCAGAAAAGAAGGAGACAAATTTAGCGTTATAGACGAGAGAGATGACTCGATATCTTGATGCTGTTGCCATCTCTAAGGAGGCTTTGGTGGTATTATAGAGGTACGCATGTTCGCCTCTCAATCAATAGGCCCGGGTTCGAAACCTAACAATGACGTAACATTTTCTTCTCTAGGATTTTCTCCATTCACCTCCTTTTAGGTTATCAAATTGTGTAAAGCGCATAGAGCCTGCTGTTGTGCGGGGATATGCGCTATACAAATGCTATCTATTATTATTATTATTTATCAAATTGTGTTTTTTTAATCTGTTTTCATCTCCTCTTTCTGCCCCCCCCCTCCCCCTTTCTTCTGGGTTCCTCTCTTCTTTACTTCCAACTCTTTCTACTGCTACTCTTTGGCTCCTTCGTTCGGCCGTCTAGCAGCCATATCCCTGATAGGATAGGTAAGAAATAACAGTTAGCTTTCTCGGATAAGGTAAGGGCTAAAATATCTCTTAGGTCCCATGTGCAAGTTGAGTACGTTAAAGATCCCTTGGTGTTCCTTACATTGATAAGAGTAGGCTTCGGTCGCCACTCGGGCAAAATTCTAAATTACTTAGTACCAAACGGAAACGCTTGATGTATCCCGCGCTCATATTATGACTTTATGCAGTTGTGAGCACAATAAAACACTAACCACAAAAAGAATAAAATACATTTTAAAAAACGTCAGGCCCCTTCCGGTCTCTGCGCAGCAGTCGCACAACGAGAGCTTCCGGTATGAGCAGACGAGAGAGGAACCAAGCGACTGCCACCTGGCTCAAGGTACAGGAGACGTGGAAGAAGTTCAGCGACACCACCACCTTCCACGGGATGAGATTTGTCTGTGGCAGGGAGGTGCTCATATGGAGGAGGTAAATCAACCCCGTTCCATCCCAAAAAAATGTTTTTAACAAATACATAAATAAGTAAATAGGG
>NW_004798016.1:349041-350253 GCF_000002075.1 Aplysia californica | reverse complement strand
AAGAGAGAGAGAGAGAGAGAGAGATAGATAGATAGATAGATAGATAGATAGATAGATAGATAGATAGATAGATAGATAGATAGATAGATAGATGAACGAATTAACTTAAAAAATGAATAAACAGTAGATTGCATTTATATAGCGCTCTATCCCATACGAGCATGATAAGGCCTCAGCGTTTTACTTCAATCACATGATTACTGAGAGATGTACGATTACACATGATAAAATATTTCAAAGTAACAAGAAAAACCAGTTCAACCACATAAACAAGAACTTTCTCAACCATACAAGTAAGGACAGCAGGGAAAAACAAACATATCAGCACATAAATGAAGGAAGGAAGGAAGAAAGAAAGAAAGAAAGTAAAACAACAAACGGAAGGGAGATTCTGTGATTCAGCACGAAAGGCGTATGCTGTCTTGTTGGTTTTTGTTTGTTTGTTTGTTAATTTGTTTGTTTGTTGGTTGTTATTTTTTGTTTGTGGTTTTTTCTTTGTTTGTTGTTGCTGGGGTTGGGAGGGGGGTTGGTGGGGGAGGGAAGCTAGAATAGGCGACAAAAGCTAGGGTGAAAAAAATACTGATAAATTAAACGATCAAACACTAATTTATAAGCCTAATCAACGCTATTTGCATTCTCCATCTTATTGCTGAAATATCTTTGTACCTATTCACTCATATTATTTTCATGGTCAATGATTGTCTGATACGAATAAGGTCATTAACACGGCACCCGAAAAGGAGCATGGGACAAAATTAAAAAAAACTGTTCCGATGGCAGCGAATGTAACTCCGTAAAGAAACTGAGCTGTACTATTTCGAAGAACGACATCTAAATTGGTGGCACCTGTTTTTAAACATTTATTATTTACGTAATATAGATATCTTTACACCCCCATCATGCAGTACAAATTAGATCATATTATATAGGAGGCGAGCTTCAACTCTGCCAGTGAAGTCCAACCTTGGTAGAAAGGGACAACAATTTGTAACTTAATGCAGATTTTTTTTTTACAACACTCCACGTAATTTAGATCACTTTCCATATTTTTCCATTACCTATCTCTCCATTCATCCCCCATCCACCCCCAACCCTCACAACCATCTCCCTGCTCTCCCCCCACCCCACTACACGCAACCCACCATACTCCACCATACTCCATTACCACCCTCCCACCCCACCCCTAACTCCATCATACTCCATTACCACCCT
>NW_004798016.1:345696-348229 GCF_000002075.1 Aplysia californica | reverse complement strand
TGTAACGTCAGTTTCGTTAATATTGTTGTTTTATTGTTATTGGTTGCCGTAGTTTTCGTAGTCGTCGTAGTAATAGTTATTGTTGAAGCTGTTGCTGTTTTTGTTATTGCTGCTGCTACTGCTGTCGATAGTCATATGATACGAAATGCAGGTCAATTTGAACACAGGATACTTGATCTCACATCAGGAAAAAAGAACTGGTTAGGCATGTTCTGGGGACAGGTCACTCGATTAATTTCAGATCCGTGCCTCAAGCCTCTTTGAAGCTTGGCACTACCATGTTTTTCTGCTTTCAAAATTTTACAAGAAATTTTCTTCCTGTTCTGATTTAAGGTAGGTGTTTTACGCCTCCATCAACACAATTTAGATCATACAGGAGGCTGGATTTGACACTGCCTGTCAGGGCCAACCCGGGCTACTAGTGGTACACCGTCCCAACAGAAATAACGAGATACTCGATTAAAATTGTCTCAACACAGGAATCGAACTCAGATCTTCTGTGTGCGGCGGCGAAACACCTAATCGTTACACACACCACAGACGCCGTTCAACATGATGCTTAACAAAAGTTGTGCAACAATCAGAACTAAGGATAATAATTGGTGGCGTCTTTTCACCACCTTGACGTTATCCCAATGAACTGAGGGTCTAGTATAGCAAAATCTCAAAATATCCACCTTCAAAACGGTGTACCCATGTTCAGTTGGACAATCAAAACACTGCCTGAAGATTATCCCATGCTTCAGAATCACCGAGGCCAACTCTCAGCATCTATACCACGTGATGAACAAGATGGTTACCGGAACTTTGACGTCAGAAGACCTGACTGAGGCTGAGGTTCATGATATCAGACTGGATGACCTATTCTGGAGGCTGGGCCACGTGAAGGAGAACATAATCCTGAGGTAAGGGTCAGGGTAAAACCCCAACTGACCAAATCTTACCGAGTGTTTCCTGTTACATACAGTTGTACACACTCTAATGGCAAACTGTCCAAGACAATCACCTGTACATACAGCCCTATCCCACCCACCCCGATCCCCGCCCACCACCTACGATTTGTCGATAGGGCTATTCTCCGGTAACTGACGGGACAGAAAAAATACCTCATTTGTCGCGTCAGTCACCGAAACTAAACACGCCACAGAATGTTCATTAAGTACTTTTTTTCATATAACTGCATAATTTAATATGATTCTGATCGTTGAATCTAAAGTTGAAATAACTTAATTGATATTGAATTACAGTGTTATCATTGTAAGAAGATAGTCCAATGACACTTTCCCAGACGTTATCTAAGATAACCGTGTTTCTCCTGGGAAATGGCCAGCCGTCTTGGACAATTTCGTCAGAATGTGGCATATATCATTGCATTTACTAATAAAATGCCAGAAGTTTGCTATTAGGTTAGCCTGCGGGTCACCCGCTGATAACATTCACTCAAGGACATTGCTTTCCTAAATGGAAGGTTAGTCTTATCCCCAAGCGGCATCGGGGGTCAGATAAATACACACTAAATACTGATAGCTCTGAGCAAGATAAATCGATCCACTTCAGATCTCCCACTGTCAGTGCATTGCACAGTGACGACCAACGATGGTGTGTGGATTTTTAATGTTTGTGATAATATACAGTTTTAATGTATTTATTCATTTATTCAAATATTTATATATTTGTGTATTTATGAACGCCATTTTAAACCAAACTACCTCGGGGATCAATCAAATGGAATGTATGTATTATCTATCAATTTAGCAAGACTGCTCAATGTATATTATGTCCTCAAGACACCTGAAACCAGTGTCTATGATGTAGTGGTTAGGCGCTTCGCCATGGAACACAAGAGAGCCGAGTTCGATTCCCGAGTGGGGAGAATTTTCTCGAGTATCTCAGTCATTCTGTTGGAATGTTGTATCCCTCAAAGGGTGAACAATCACGGAGATCACGAGTGACAGTTGCCATGTTAAAGATCTCTAGGTGATTCTAAAATCGGTATGAGTAAGCTTCGGTCATTTACGTAACAAATAGTGGCAGTGCAAGTTGAAAAACCACCAACAGTTGACTACCCCTGAGATCTAGCGGAAGAACGCAAAAAAGAAGACTTGATCTCAAGTTGCCCGGTGAGCGCCTGATTTCAACATGATGCCTAACAAATATTGTGCAAAAATTTGAAATAAGAATAATAATTGGTGGTGTCTTGTCACCGCCTTTACGTTATCCCAATAAACTGAGGGTCTTGTATAGCAAGATCTCAAACTGTCCACCTTTAAAACGGCGTACTGATGTTCAGTAGGACGATTAAAACACCACAGGTGCACATGGTCAGAGGAGGAAGAGTGCGGCCCAGAGAACTTCACCACCTCCCTCCTTGACCACGGCCTCTGCTTCACCTTCAACGGACTCAACTCCTCCCGCTCTCTGGAGGCGCGGACACCAGGTGACTGGGGGTGGGGTGGTGTGGGAAGGGAGGGGAGGGAAGGGGGACCACTAAGTGGCCTGTGGAGGGAGGGGGCGGGTGGGGTGATGACCATTA
>NW_004798016.1:343706-344832 GCF_000002075.1 Aplysia californica | reverse complement strand
AATAAATAATGGTGATGAGACGAAGCACCCCAACCCGTAATTTCAGGATTACCGGTCCGGTTACCTAACCATTAGACTACCAAAGGTCACCTTGAGCGGATTTTAATATTCTTTTGCAAAATTAATGTTGGTGTTTTAAAGTCAATATTACTTAATGGTGGGGGGGGGTTACACCCAAAGGCTATCTCGCTTATTAGTGGACCAAATTTTACTAAATGTCACACTTATAACAAGCATAGTAAGAGGTCCGTAATCAAATTTGAGAAAAAAGTTTCGTTTCCATGAATACGGTGGCCATATTGGATTTTGTTGAAATGTCTAACGTAATGAATACCGAACGTATTATTCACGAAAATTGATTGGTCTTTTTTTTTTTTGCATGCATGTTAGCAAAAATTCGATCAAAAAATTTGTCCTTTGATTTTTTTTCCTAAACGAATTAGAAGATTTTTAATACATTTCTTCGTGAGGTAGTATTCAAGTTTGCAAAAAATGGGTAAAAAAATCCACACTCCGGACACCATCACCATAACTCTATTCCATAATATATGAAAAATTCAAGAGAAAAATTTTTAGTATCACCTCTTCTCTTCATTCCGTGAAAATTATTATGAAGATTGGATGAAAAAATGGTGGAGTTATTTAACAAAGTAATAAAGAAAAATCATGTTTTGAGAAAACGGCAGATAAAGAGAGAAAAAAATGACTTTATGAGAAAACTGTGGGGACAAACATGCCCGGTATGGGAAGAAATAGGGCTTTTGTGGGTTCTTATGCGATGAAATAGTTGTAGGAGAGGCTAACCCAGATTTCGGGGGTTTCCAGAAATTTTGACCTACCTCAAAAGTGGGCATTGCCTAGCCTATAGGAGAAGTTTGATTTCATCAGTGTGTATATTTGTTTGGTTATAGAGAAAACTCTCTTTGTCTTTTAAAGATACTAAAACAGAGCGTAAAAACTTTACCTTCGATTTTCTCATAACAGCATTTTTGGGGGGATAGGCCCCTTGTGCTTAAAAGCGACCTTATGTACCTTTGTTTTGGTCCAGGAGCACCGTCTGGGCAAACCTTTTGACAACTGTGAGGACGGGGAGCTGAGGTATGTCTCCAACACCACCTACCAGTAC
>NW_004798016.1:340114-341520 GCF_000002075.1 Aplysia californica | reverse complement strand
TACAATGTATATATATCTCCCACATGCCCCCCAGAGGAGTACCCATCAGTGACAGACCGTCTGTGCAAGTGCAGCACCCCTTGTAACACAGAGGGCGTTTACCCCACGTTTTCCTACGCCGCGCTGTCCAAGTCCGCCATTGACAAGATACAAGATCGTGAGCTCATCTTGTTCTGTTTATGTTTAAGATTAAATATATTTCAATAATTCGATCTGTCAATTAATCTTCAATTTGTCAGACAAATGACAAAACAGACAAATGACAAACAAACCAGTAAGCCGATCAAAAACGTGTTAGTGTTAGATATGAATAACTCACACTCACTCACTCGATCAATCAATTAATCAATCAATCAGTCAGTCAGTCAATCAGTCCGTCAGTAGACAGTTAGCCAGGCAATCAATTAATCAATCGATCAATCAGTCAATCAATCAATTAATCAATCTATTATATTCTGTTTAGATGACGTCGAAAAGATTCTACCTCGCTACAAGAAGGCCTTGGACGCTTACGAGTACCTGAGCACAGAGCACAAAGACAAAAAACAGCTGTACCGGAAGTTTAGCTACTCTCTGGCCAAGGTCAAGGCTAAGTACCAAGACGTCATCAACGTCATCGCCAGAGACCTAAGAGAAGTGAGTAGAACATGTCTGCAATACCGCAGCTATCTTTACACAGTATAAAGTCGGATTTGATTGAACTGATCTATCGTTTTTCGTTTTTGGACAAGATAAACGTCTACAAGACATTTTGGAAGGCTGAACGTTTGGTTAGTTGTATGAGTAACGAAGAAGAAAGAAATAGAAAAGAAAGGGAAAAGAGGTGTTACACAAAATTAATGTGAAAAACAAGTATGTCGCTGTCGCAAACAATCTACTTAAGTTCAAATTTTGAGAATTTTTTATTTTTGCACCCTCCGGAAGTTCTAGCAAAGATGTGCCTTTCAATACCACCAAAATACAGTTTAATGCGATGGTCAAAGCTTAGCATTTTCTTTCTTTTCATGAATTCTGATAGGAACAACACATTGAAAACTTCATGGGATTATTTTTTGTCTCTGGTGTAAAAGATACCCGAACGGACAAAAGTGGACTACTTGCGGTACCAACTGTAATATGTCCCTATAAACACAGATGTACATGTCATTGTGTTTTGTATTCCAGTGATTGGATTGAGCCACTGGTGAAAATTGTGAATGATAATAATATATATTTAACGTCCCTATCAACACTATTAGGTCATTATAGAGGCGTCATCTCCGAGCTTAGCATCCGTCTCCGACAGCCACAGGTAGAATTTACTTCTTCCCTTTTCCTAAGTTGTTAGAAAGAGGGAGACAGAGAGAGAGAGAGAGAGAGAGAGAGAGAGAGAGAGAGAGAGAGAGAGCTATAGAGAGAGGGAGAGA